>NC_088870.1:9886737-10186737 GCF_032884065.1 Artemia franciscana | reverse complement strand
TTCTCTCTGACAAAAGAAGAAAGTCATAAAATTGAATGGGTTCAGAAAAGATCATCTATGATGACAAGATCTATGTATGATGAAAAGAACAAATCATCTATGGAGGTTCCCTATTGCATTACTCTTTTTGTCCAAAAGCATTTGAACTTGGCCTCCTTTGAGTCCATCATGAGAAACTCTGTCTAAAATTGGGCTCAACTCTCCTCTTCCATCTCATCTACAAGAATTTCGTCCCACCTCCTCTTGTCCTTCTTACATCCCGACTCTATAGAGAAGTGGCTGCGCTAAGTATTGTGCCAAGTATTGTTTGTACTTTCGATAATTTGTAACATGTGCTTTTTGACCAAATGTACTTGTAGCTTTTCTGTCCATTGACGATTTTTTCTTGTGGTAACTGTATTTTGATTATTATAGGATTTTTATCTTATTAATTGATGGACTAAAGGACACCATATTTGGGCCATGCCTATGAGAGTGTATCTTGTTATAGTAAATGATTTGGTTTGATATTACGAAGTAATCTGATTCTCGGTCTGTTAGCTCTTAATACCAGAAGGAGAACTAGAGACCCTTTGAAAAGGTCGTCAGGCAGACAAAAGTGTTAGGTTAAATTTTTCAGTACACAAGGGTGTGAAAACTTGAAACTCTTTTAGAAACAGAGGCTTCAAATGATTCTGATAGACTTCAGGTGTTTCCTTGTTGCTGACCTGCCAGTAGGCAAAAGTACTTGAAGTTACATACAAAGCAGCCTTTTAATTCTTAAAAACTTAATAAATATTCCAATAATATTCAATTCAGATTGCTTATTCAAGCTCAACAAGTTATGGCAAGACCACCTAATCAATTCTAAATAGTTTGGCCAAACAAACTGAATAAAGTTTATAACAGACAAGATAGGCTGATTCTTTATTGTATTGAATCCCCTTAAGGAAAAGGACATATTACAGGTACTTTTATTCATCAGCAAACTAGATGGAATAAGTGAAGTCTCTTAATCTTTTTACATATGACATAAAAAATTAACATTGCTTATTTATTTCATCTATGTAGTGAATTTTTTTTTAATATTTTTTCTGCTAAATAGAAAACTGAATAACAAAGCAACCAGGCATGTACAAGTTGTACATAAGTTCTTATTATCTTTGCATATTCAAGTTATTCATGATCAAACAGTTTGTGGTAACAAACTGTAGTAAGGAGCAACCTGGCTCAATAGTATCCAAAACTCTAAAAAATGGAATTTTGATATCAATAGTTACATCAAAAGAATCGCATTTTAATGCTGATTTTAAATATATAAGTTTTATCAAGTTTAATCTTACCCATCAAAAGTTAAAAGCCTGAGAAATTTTGCCTTATTTTAGAAAATAGGGGGAAACAACCCCTAAAAGTCATAGAATCTTAACGAAAATCACACCATCAGATTCAGCATATCAGAGAACCCTATTGTAAAAGTTTCAAGCTCCTATCTAGAAAAATGTGGAATTTTGTATTTTTTGCCAGAAGGCAGATCATGGATGCCTGTTTATTTGTTTTTTTTTCCCAGGGGTGATTGTATCAACCCAGTGGTCCTAGAATCTTGCGAGAGGGCTTATTCTAACAGAAAAGTTCTAGTGCCCTTTTTAAGTGACCAAAAAAATTGGAGGGCACCTAGGCCCCCTCCCATGCTAATTATTTTCCCAAAGTCAACAGATCAAAATTCTGAGATAGCCATTTTATTCAGCGTAGTAAAAAAACCTTATAACTATGTTTTTGGGGACGACTTACTCCCCCACAGTCCCCATGAGAGGGGCCACAAGTTACAAAATTTGACCAGTGCTTACATATAGTAATGGTTATTTGAAAGAGTACAGATGTTTTCTGGGGGATTTTTAGGGTGAGGGGGGGGGGGGGGTTGAGAAGAGGGGGATATGTTGGGAGAAATTTCCTTGGAGGAATTTGTCATGGGGGAAAAAAAATTTCATGAAGGGAGAACAGGATTTTCTAGTATTATGTAAAAAAATGAAAAAATAAATATGAAAAAGTTTTTTCAACTAAAAGCAAGGACAAGCATTAAAACTTAAAACAAACAGAAATGATTACGTGTATGATCAGCTCACCTCCTAATACCTTGCTCTTTATGCTAAAACACTTTTAGTAATTTTTGACTATTTAGTCTATGGCTTTTGTGATTCAGGGGTCATTCTTAAGAAATTGGGACAAGATTTAAGCTTTAGTGTAAAGAGCAAGGTACTGGCAAGGGGTGAATCCCTTCATATGTGTAATAGCACAGGGGCTTGGCTACAAAGTTTCAACCCCACCCCAAATTATTTTTAACTTGTAAAAAGTAAAAAAATACATATAAACAAATTGTTCCTTTGTTTAGTACTTTTTTCACCCCTCCTCCCCCCACAAAAACTTGCATATGCCCTTGAACACACAAGAAATCTGAATAAATAAAAACAAACCTGAAAAACCAATAAGAGACAAAAAAATGATTTAACTAAGCAAGAACAGAAGACTTGAAGGGTTGCCATATTATAAAAACTAATTCTTGAATAACAAAATTGTTGAAGTTTTTATTTGGGCAACTGCCCTGTTGTAGCACAATAGTAATCACATATAGCTGGCATGTTTGATAGTACATCAATTAAACAAAAATTAAAAAAACCTCTTCTTTGATTAATAAATATTGAAAGTTTCTATATATTAACATAAAAAACTTATATTGTATAAATAATTACTAGAAGAATTGCTAAGGCTAACCTGCAGTTAATTGTAATTTGGAGTGAGAAGCCCCTTAAGTTACCCCTGTTTAAAGGCTTAGATAAAACACTTTAAAACACTGTTATCTAAACTAAATTTCTCCATTTGGTAAAATTCTAGTTAATTGACTTCTTGCTATCTCAGTAAGGGTTTAGGTTAGGAAAATGAAACTTTCAGGAATGAATCTACAGACTAAAGTATGTCCTGGGAAGGTATTTTGAAGCAACTACCTCTACTCCTTCTCCATCTAGAGGGCCCTGACCTTTGATGACCTTTAAAAATATGTGTGTTATAAAAGTGAAACCTTGCAAAATAGATCTTCTGCTTAATTGAAGTACAACAAAATTGTTTTCAGCTTTGTAAATTTGCTCAATTCCGTTTTATAAGGTTTTAAAGATATGCAAATACATTTCCTAAATTAAAAAAAAACAACACTGATATGGCTCAAAATTCTGCTCAAAGAACAGGAATTGTATTTTCAGAACTAAAGGTAGAGAAAAAGCAACTAGTAACTGAAAATTAAGGTAAAATTTTGTTTTGTCAAATTTCAATAGGTACAGACCTGTCATGTAGGCAAATTTCAGGGCCCTCTAGAGGGAGAAGGAGTGGAGTTGGGTGTTTTAAAACACCTTCCCGAGATGTAATTTAGCCTGTAGACCTATCCCTGAAAGTTTCATTTTCCTAACCTTAACCCTTTCTGAGATAGCAAGAAGTCAATTAACTAGAATTTTACCCTCCATTTTTCTGTCTGCCATGTTTCTTATATCAGCTTTGATTTTTTTTTTTCTTTTTACATATAGCCAACATGAAATGGCAGCTTTTAAGTAGCCTAATAGAACAAGAAGAAAACATGGTAGAATTGTTTTGATTTTTTTTTATTAACTTGATCTTGACAAATCAATGTTTAGGAAATATAGCCTACAACCTTAACAAAATGGATTTATAATGAAATGCTGAGTTTGAAACATATTATTGCCCATTTTCATATCCAAAAATATGAAATAAAATTATTGTTTTCAAGGGACCTAAATGGGCTTAAATTGAATTTGCAAGAGAAGCAATTAGTCTATGTCCAGAAAGAGCATAAAAAAGGCATCTAGTGGTTTGTTAAATTTATTTGTAGATCAATAATATAACTGTGAAATATTTACCATTATTACTATAGAGGTAAGTTTTTCTTGACTATGTTAATAATCCCTTAATAAAAACATTGGGGTACCCACCAATAGAAGTTCACCTAGGTGAGTCTTTATATACCTGAAATGTGGATTCATACCCTTAATTTAGATTAATCTGAAACATGTTCTGCAAGTGAATTATCAAAAGGCACTACAAAACTGTTGAAAAGTTAGCATTTACTTCAGACAACTTAGTCCTGTTAGTAGACCTATGTAGCACCATAATAAGATAGTGCTGATGATTGACAGATATAGTAGAATACTAGGACTTACACCAGAGGACGCATTTAAATCTTTAGAATCATGTTATTGTTATCCAGACCAACTTCTTGCTCTAGTTGTATCTTATTAGTTTTCCTAAATCAAATTTCTAAAAGGAGCATTTATCAACATTCTCTATTTAAATAAGATAAATTAAATGAAAATTAGATGGTGTGGTCCATCTAATTATAGATGGATAGAGAATATTAGATATATAGGTATAGAGATAGGTAATATTAGATATATAGGTATAGGTATAGACTCCTGCGTATATAGAGGAGATAAAGGAATATTCACTTATTCGAATCACATAGTGTTTTTTCTTTTGCCTAGTGTAATTTTATATGAAGTTTAAAGGAGTACTTTGGCCAGGTATGAAAAAAAATAATCAAATAATAATTTTCAGAATATGCAAGAAAAAAAAAGAAAAAAACTCATTGATTCAGTAGAGGCTCAAAATTCTTCATAATCTACAAAATTAAATGGTTTTGACAAAATAGGTTTTGTGAATTTTTACCTCCCTGTTGTACTCCTCTTATTCAATTCTAGAATTTAGAAGTTGTTCCTCTTTTTGGGGATATGCAAATTGCACCGTTCAATTACGTGAAGAGATCCAAGAACTATGATATGTCAAAATGGCCACTTTGTGCACCGTGTTTGTGCATCGTGTATAGAGAATATTAATCCCTGCCGTTACCTCAATCTTCTTTGGCAGAAAGTACGTGGACCACATCCTTCAGGGTCCTTGTGGCTTCGAAGTTGGCTGACGCTCCTTCATGGCATCGATTTTTATTCTTCAGGGGGGGGGGGGTAGAAAATTAGTTTTTTTCAAAAGGACAAAACAAGAGATGCATAGGGTCCTCTTACCTTTTCCCCGCAATTTATGAGTAAAAAACTGGGTAGGTACCCGTACGGCTGTCGCGACAAACTTAAAACGAACAGAAATTACTCCGTATGTGAAATGGGTTGTCCCCTCTGCAATCCCTCGCTCTTTACGCTAAAGCTTTTAATTGTTTTAAAAAGCAGAATTGTGGCAAAGAGTCAAACTTTAGTGTAAAGAGCGAGGGGTTGCAGAGGGGACAACCCATTTCATATACGGAGTAATTTCTGTTCGTTTTAAGTTTTAATGTCGCTCCTTACTTTCAGCTAAAAAAACTAGTTTTTTTTATGTAATTTCTGAATGTTTTTGAATTAATGCATGTTTGATTTTGGCTCTTCACACATAAATTATTAAAATGAAATTTGTATATTAATTCCTTTTTTGGCTAAATGGCTTTCTCTTAGTTTTGATCAGACGATTTTGAGAAATAAGGGGTGGGGAAGGAGGCCTAGTTGTCCTGTAATTTTTCGGTTACATAAAAAGGCAACTATAAATTTTAATTTTTAACGAATGTTTTTATTTGTAAAAAAATATACGTATCTTAAGAACTAACTTACGTAACAAAAGTTTATATTCTTAAATTGTTATTATGTATATGAGGGGGTTTGTACCCTCGTTAATACCTCGCTCTTTACACTAAATCGTAAGTTTTGTCCCAATTCTTTAAGAATGACCTCTGAATCAGAAAGGCCGTAGAATAAATAGTTGAAATTACTAAAAATACTATAGCATAAAGAGCGAGGTATTTATCTCCTCCTAAATACCTCGCTCGTTATGCTAAAGTATTTTTAGAACCCCCTCATATGCGTAATAATCTCTGTTCGTTTTAAGTTTCAATGCTACTCCTTACTTTCATTGAAAAAACTTTTCCGTGTTTATTTTTTCATTGTTTTTCTTTATAGTAGTTTTAGAAAATCCTGCGCCCTTTTCAGGATCTTTCCAAGGAAAGATCCTCCCACATAGCCCCACTCCCCTCAACCCCACTCCCAAAACCAAAAATATCCCCTGAAAAAGTCTGTACACTTCCCAATAACCATTATTATATGTAAACACTGGTCGAAGTTTGTAACTTGCAGCCCCTCCCCCAGGAACTGTGGGGGAGTAAGTCATTCCCAAAGACATAGTTATTATGGTTTTTGACTATGTGGAAGAAAATGGCTATCTCAAAATTTTGATCCGTTGACTTTGGAGAAAAAATGAGCGCGGGAGGGGGCCTATGTGCACTCCAATTTTTCTGGTCACTTAAAAAGGGCACTAGAACTTTTCATTTCCGTTAGAATGAGCCCTCTTGCGACATTCTAGGACCACTTGGTCGATACGATGACCCCTGGGGAAAAAAACAACAAACGAACAACTAAACACGCACCCGTGATTTGTCTTCTGGCAAAAAAACGAAATTCCACATTTTTGTAGATAGGAGCTTGAAATTTTTGCTGTAGGGTTCTATGATACGCCGAATGCGATCGTGTGTATTTCGTTAAGATTCTATGATTTTTAGGGGTGTTTCCCCCTATTTTCCAAAATAAGGCAAATTTTCTCAGGCTCGTAACTTTTGATGACAAAGACTAAATTTGATGAAAATTATATATTTAAAATCAGCATGAAAATTCGATTCTTTTGATGTATATTTTAGCATCAAAATTCCGGTTTTTAGAATTTTGTTTACTATTTAGACGGGTCGCTCCTTACTACAGTTCGTTACCACGAACTGTTTGATAATTAGAGTTGAAATGAAAAAATAGTTAGAGTTAAAAATCTTGCAGCTCTATCTCTTAAGAAAAGTCCAAACAGGAAGGAATTTAATTTATCCTGATAGATAAATACACCAAGAATTTTCTGTTTAGAAAAGAGTAAATTTTAGCTGATTGAGCACTGAAGCACAATAAACCAATAAATAAATTAACATGTTTAAAAAAACGTTTTTGATGGCATTTCAGTGACTAAAATTGCTTATTAAACGCTAAAAGTTACAGAAGAACAAGTGTAATAAATTCATTGCAATGAGCTATTAAATGTGGTTTGAACATAAAATGGATTTCCTACAAAAAGAAAAAAACAAGAGCTAAGAGCTCATATGGCACTTGTGACGAGGCGAGAAGAGCTAAGAGCCAGGAGATCATATGGTATGAGCTCTAACAAAATTCTGTGAATCAATAGATTGATTTAAAAACCATTGGACAATAGTCGGAAAAATTATTTCTAATTTAATCTGGTCTGGTCCCTGATACGCTTGCCAAATTTCATCGTCCTAGCTTACCTGGAAGTGCCTAAAGTAGCAAAACCGGGACCGACAGACAGACCGACAGAATTTGCGATTGCTATATGTCACTTGGTTAATACCAAGTGCCATAAAAAGGTACAAATTTCACGAGCCCGTAGAACCTTTGGAACTAACCGAAACCGTTGTTAGGTTATGATGATAGACAAATATACCAATAATTTTCTATCTGTCAAAGAACGAAGCACAGCTTATTGAGCTCCGAGGTCCCAAAAACAAGCGGTTAATTGCAATATATTTCATAAGCAAGGGCGTATTCAAGATTTTTGTTTCGGGAGGGGGTCTACAAAAGAGTCTTTAAAAAATGTATTAAACGCAATTTGTCTATGTGCATTTTTGTTACGTTTTTATGAGTTGGCTAAAATTTCAAGGGGGGGGGGAGAGTTAAGCCTCGTTACCTTCCTCCCTGGATACGACTTTATTCATAAGGGCTTTTGAACGTAATTTAACGGTTGCAATTGTCTATTGAAAGCCAAAAGCTACATAAAACAACTTCACTAAGTTTATTGACCTAAAATAAATCTAAAATTAACAGTACGAAACAGAAAACAAAATAAAGAACATCTGTAAAAACACAACGCGTTATAAAGAAACATGCTCTGGTAGGTTCTTTAAGGATAAAGGATGTGAGGAGAGAGTCGGCACTTGCAGATCAAAATACGCAAAACTACAAAATTACTTCATTTTAGGAAAAAAAGTATACTCTTGGATGAAAAATATTTTGACAATCCTATTTATATCCTTGACAATCTAATTTGCATGAATACCAGTTGCATGACGTCACTTTTCTACGTAAAGATCAAAATATTAACAGTCTATTGATTCACAAGTACCACTACACCTTCGAAAGGAAGCTACAGCTTGTCAAGTTGTTTGGTGCCCTATTTTTTAGGTTTTTTTTCCCGATTTTTTACCTAAGTTTCTTGGCCCCCGTTACTGCCAAAAACTGCATAAATGCGCATGAAAATCTGTTTTATTAAGTACTAGCCTGCCCGTTGCATATTGCTGCAAACTCAAAAAAAGGAAATTCAAGGATAATCCCCCTGCGGAAAATTACCCCTCGCGGAATAGCTTCCCCCAAGAGGAAAATTACCCCCGTGAAGGAATATTCTCCAGAAAGTTGTCCTTGACAGAAAATCTTCCCTACCACTGGAAAATTCCCTACACGGATTAATAACGACCACATTTTTAAATTTAAAAGTATTAAAAAAATAATCCCCAGAAAATTCCCCACCCCATGGACCGCTCTCATCCCGGAAAAATATCGCCTGAAAAATTTTCTCTTGGCTATATCCATTCAGTTTTGGCTATTCTTTTAGCTATAGCTATTCATTTTTAGCTAGATTTTAGCTATTCATTCAATTAATGGACCTATCAACTAACACAACTTCCATTTTCGTAGATTTATACTAACCAAAAAAAAACTATGTATTGCGGTATTCAATTTCACCGAGTGAAGCTGAAGCCACAAATTGTTTCTTCACCGTCTTTATCATCTTTATTTAGCTGCAACTTTAAATACAACTTCTAATGATCTACGTAATTATAGTAATTTACAATAATGCATTATAGTAATTGTAACTTATATATGTAACTACATATTATTTTAATAAGCTTTATATATTAGAAATTGATTTAAAAAGAGTTAAAAAATACAAAAAACAAGATCTGTAACTTACAAATTTGTTGGTTTATTAAAAAAGCCAAAACTAAAAAAAAAAAAAGCAAAACTAAGACTACTTAAGTTTTATTAAATCAACTACTTTTGAATAACCACGGTAGGAGATGAGTGTCGACATTATTATGCTTAAAGTAGCTACGAATATATTCTTCAAAATATTCAATTTCATCAAGTGAAGCTGCACATTTTTCATTCACCGCTTGTTTATCATCTCTATTTAGCTGTTCACTTATACATTCATCTTCACTGCCTGAACCGAAGCTCATCCTTTTCTTTGTATCAAATGCCCAGTTTTCAGTACCCTTTTCCTCTTTTAAATATTTCTTAAATTCTGGATGTAAAGCTCTTTCCTTATATTTATGCATCCTCTTTACAAGGGTCTTCATAATTCGATGTCGAGTTGAAGGAGACGCTGGTGAAGCCACTGATTCTCCAGGAGTCCTGTTGATAGAGGTAGGAAGTGATGAATCGGATTTTGTTCGCATTCCAAGGGTTAATAGGACCTCCAGCATGCTGGCTCTAGTGCATTTATCATCTGGAAATATAATGATAGTTATGATTTATTTCTTACCCACTAATAAAATAAAAAAGTAGAGCACAAAAACAGAGAGAAAAAATTATGAGAAAATCACTGACTCAAGATCATAAAAAGGTGACAAATGACTTAAGTTTGTATCTGACAGCATTTTGCTTGCTACAGCATAAAGTAGTGCAATGGTGTAAACCGTTGTTCTATAACTATTACCACTGACAACGTATGGCAATAAACAACCTAAAGTCAACCTGTTTGTACGCTCCTTATCCACCCAGTTTATTCTAAGTAAATATAAATGAGTAAAAAATGAAGGCAAGAAAAAAAAAGACGAATGAAAGGATAATATTCAGCCAGTAAAAGAGAAGTATAAAAAAAAGTAGATATTTTGACAGGGACCTCTATCAAGCTATATTTTTTGCTAAGAAACAGAAAAAAAGTCTAACGTTCCGTTAGCCGCCTTAACAAGGGTTTCTTTGCCTATTTTTTTCAAGTGGTTTTATTTTTTGAAGTGGTCTTATTTTTTGAAGTGGTTTATTTTTTGAAGTGGTTTTATTTTTTGAAGTGGTTTTATTTTTGAAGGGGTTTATTTTTTGAAGACTTCGAGAGCTTAGTTTTTCTTTAACATTTTGTTTGGGAGAAAAGGGGGGCACTGAAGTTAGTTTAGCAGTGATTCTCGCCGAAATAGCCACTTTTTTCCGTAGCTTCGTTCACTTTCAGGAAAATGTCCTCGATGTTATTTTGTCCTCAGATTAATACTTCACTTTAATAGCCAGTTCAGATGCACAGGGAAACCGATGAGAAACCGATTGGTACGAAACGGAAAGTGTTCAAAAGATAGGTGTAAATACTGGTAACATGTACTTGTGTTCGTTTATTGTAGCCAAAATTTAAAAACATTTCATTTAATTCAGGTCAGATCAAAAACTGATGATTGTGAACAAGAGCGACAAAATCTTGAACTTTCGCATGCAATCTTGAACTTCATGAAATCCAGGAACTACAAAATCTTGAACTTTCGCAAAATCTTGAACTTTCGCAAAATAGGTCTTTTGGAAAACAGCACAAATTTCTAGCCCCATAACCTGTCGAAAACATGGGAAAAACCAATCTGTTTAGTATCGATTGGTTTTTGAGCGTTTCCCCATGCATTTGAAAGACAATCACAAAGGCAGCTAAATAATCATACCAGGATAGCCCATAAGCCTTAGCAGAAGAAGAAGCTTATAAAGACGAATTTCTAATTCACGGGCTGTTAAAGTGTTTCAAACACCACAAGATTTCACTATCAGCTAAGACTCTATCTGACTATACTTTCACACTGAGCTCAGAAATCTTTGTTCATATCACAGAGTGAATCAAAAGGAAAAGGACTGAATATTCTCGACTGAAAAGCCCTCATTTGCTGAAAAAGAAGAAGAAGAAGAAGACGGATTGTGGGAAATTTATATGGAAGACTGAATAACGCTACTTCTACAAATGTACTCGTTTATGCTTATAACTAGACACATTCAAGCCAATATCATTTTAATAATTAAGAAACAGCACTAGGTAAAAATCAATCTAAATTAAGGAGTTAGAGGGGATTTAATATCTAAAAAAAAAACTAACACTAAATAAAACAATACCACTTTTTTTTAACAAAGATAAAAGAAGCCACCGTATAAATAGAAAGTGAATGTGCTACTCAACCCCTTCAGGTTTCTTCTCACAAGGTACCCTCTCCTTTTATTATAGGTTTCTTTTAGGAAATCACTTTACTGATTTGGGCATCATTTTTGTGAATTGTTGAAAATAATTTATCAATCAATCAGTCAAAATTTTATAAGACTCGTGCCTTTATAGATAATCAAATATCTTACGTCTGCAAATAAATTGTTTCAAAATAAAATTTAAAAAAAATTCTACTGCTGAAACATGTCTAAATAATCAAAAGCAGTCATCCAAGCTAAAATTTTGAGTAAATTTTAATAAAGGGCTTTAATAAAGGTTTTTCTTAAATTTCTTTCCCTGCGTTCGTTTATAAACATTATGCTGGTTTTGGTTCGATGAAAACAAAAGAAATGATTCAAAACCATATAATTTTAAGAATCAGTAAATATTTACGTTTGCTGTAACAGCACCTTATTTAATAATCCTAGCTTTTATCAAAATAGGCGAAGATGGCGTTCGTGTCAAGTTCTGCGTATACTATCACTAATAGAAATGTGTTTGGCGTATTTCCCCCTCCTTATAAGAATTTCCCCTTTGGAAGATCCCCTGCCCGAAAATTTCCCATTACAATTTCCCCCTGGAAAGTTATTCACGCTAATAAGATCGAGCAGCTAAACGAAATTAAGATAGATAGATAGATAGATGGATAATTTTTTATTTGCAACAATTACATAAATAAATATGACAAACCAGTGCACATGCCTGGTGACATACTTTAGCACTGACAAAATAAAAATAAAAACAAATCAAGCCAAAGTAAATACTAGCTAACACCTTCAAAATAAATATACAAAAAAAACTCCCCGCAGCACATTAAAAACAAATCACCTAATCATTTTTTATTTATTTAAACATTTGAAAACCCGTCATAACTTGCATATATCCGTCGAACCTTTAATCCTCGCACCCAATAATTTTGACAAATTTCAACTTTGTGATTATGTTTTGCAATTTTTTAATAATTAGTAAGTTCATTATATCTGAAAAAATTATTTTCATCTCTGCGTCGTTAAATTTCTTTTTATAATAATTTTAAAAACCCTCGCTTATTACTACATTCTCGTATTGATCACGGAATAGTGGAAGAAAAATGAAAAGAATGAAGAAAAGAAGGGATTAGGGATTAGGGAATAATCTACCTACATTCAAAAATACAAGTTATGCGCGCTATGAAATGTGTATCATGTTTGGAGAAGTATTTCGCTGCTGTATATCACCTTTACTGTATTTGTAATAGACAATTTTGATTTAACAAATACATGTAAAGCTGACAACCCTGGTAACTCTGATTTCAGGTTTCAGCTTGCAATACTGTTACTTCTCTAAGTAAAGTACTCAGGGTCCCTGAAAAGAACTACAAACGCATAAAAAATATTATCTCCCAAAAATTGCTGCGTGTGATGAGCGGAACACGTCTTGCTTAAGCACCATAGTTTCTCTTTGTCTCAACCTATAAGCCAGAGTAAAAGTGTGAGACAATGTTCCAAACCAAGTGAAAATGACAGTGAAAATTGAAAAATGAGCCATATAGTACCATAAAAGTTAAGATTTACTAAAGAAAACTGACCCATTTTTATGGATGCTTGAATTATGCAGGCTCATCTTTGTGTTGACAATATTACTGAAGACACTAAATTTCCGCATAAGGAGGGGGGCAAACTGTGGTTTGAGAAGGGGGGAAACTGAGGTCCGGGAGGGCCTGTTGCTGATAAGACTAAATAACAATTTGTTATTATTTTCCTTTTTTTCCAAGGCGTATTCTTTTGCAACAGATATCATATCATGAAGACGATGAAAAATACAGGTGAAGACTTTGAGGGGCTAAATGACCAGACTAATCCTCAATACATTACCCAGGGTGGATAAGTTCAAGTTTTATCGGACAACTATAAAGTCAACTCATCTCTGTATAGCTAGCTCTCCACTTCTCCTCAACTGACTTCTGATATGAAACAATTCGTGGTTACGAATTGTGTAAGTAAGAAATGACTCGGCTGACAGTGACAGATCAGAAGATTTGACTCTTTATATTGATTCCAAATATACAACATTCATATAGTTGTATGTTACCCATCAAAAACTACGAGCCTGAAAAAATCTGGCTGACTTTGAAAAAAGAAGGAAACACCCATTAAAAGTCAAGGAAGTTTAATGAAAATCACATCTTCAAGTTCAACGCACTTGAGAACCTTATTGTAGGAGTCTCAAGGTCCCATCTCGGAAAATGAAGAATTTTGAATTTTTTAGTAGAAGAAAGGTCACAGATGCGTGTTTATTTGTTTTTTTTCCAGGGGTGATCGCATCGAATCAATAGTCCTAGAATATCTGAAAAAGGCTTATTCAAACGGATATTAGAAGTTCTAGTGCCCTCTATTAAGTGACCAAAAATATTGGGGAGTAACTAGGAGTAACTATCGTCGGAGGCATTTAAAGTATTTATGGAAGGGTGTTCGTTAAAATTTTAAAGGAAACTCATTTAATTGGAAACTGGAAGTTCTAGTTACCTCTTAAGATTCAAAAGTGATAGAGAGCAACTGCCCCCCACCCCGAATCTCTTTTTCCTAATATGTATCTAATTGAAATTGCGAGACAGCCAGTTTGTTCGAAATAATTCAAAGAACATTATGCATTCCGGGTTGAAACAACCCACCAGAGCCCTGGTGCCTGGTTATGAGTTATGCCGCGGGAGCATATAAGGTTTTTTTGTGGAATGCTTGATTGTGTAAAACTTTGGATTGGGCTCATCTGACTGGAAACTAGAATTTATAGTGTCTTTTTAAGAGTCAAAATTTATTTGAGGACAGCCCCCTCCTATAATTTCCTAAAACAAATGTCCAATAAAAGTTGTGAGACATTCATTTTCTTCAGTATTCCTCAAAGATCCAGTAATTATACCTTTGGGGATGCCAACCCCCTCCCTCCCCTACAGCCCTCAGGGCAAGGGCTGTGAGTAAGACCTTTCGTTTATTGTTTACATATAGTATATGTTACAGAGAAAGGTACGCACGTTTGACATTTACTTTCTAAAAATACGAAGGGCATTCAGGTGAGCGAAGGGTTTTCAAAAGGGTATAACTCAGGACTGCTGAGTATATTAATCTGGAATTTTCAGGAAATAAAAAGGGAGATAATTAATTGACCAAGAAGGTAATGTTTGCTCCTACTACAACAGCTATAACTACCACCGCTACTACTACTGCTAAACTACTACTAGTAGTACTAGTTCCACACTACTACATATACAATATTGAGGGGAAATTTTAAATAAATCAATAGGGCACTAGGGCATAAATTGGGCACTGCAACTTTTGATTTTGGTTCAAAAGGGCCCTCTTCCGATCTTTTAAGACTATTGGTTTGATACAATCACCCCTGGAAAAAAACAACAAAAAACAAACAAAAAACACGCATCGGTAATTTGTCTTCCTCGCTAATTTGTTGCTGATGGGATTCCTTGGATTGTTGAGGTGTCTTCCCCCTTTTTCGAAAAAGAATAGTTAAACAAGATAAAATAGTTTTTTCATGTTGGCCTTAACAGAAAAATGGTAAATTGTCTAAATGATACATGCTTTTTTGTTGTTGTTGTTGGTTATGGCAGTACAGTTTTGGCAGGAATAACCTATAAATTTGTACATGTGTATATCGAAAACAGCATATTTTGACTGCTTCCAGTTTCCCAGAAAATAGATAGTCTGAATGCGGTATTACCACGTGGAAAATTTGGCACGGAAGCCATATTGATGAGGAGAAATCAACGAATCTGATGAATGATTCCCAAATACAAAGGGAGAAAGACGTCGGAATATAATTCTCTCGAGCACTTTAGATATAACTGGGAGAAGTGAGATTGGACGATAATTGCTTATCTCAGACTGATCGCCTTTTTTATGAATTAAATAAAAAAAACAAGTTTTTTAAACTGCAAGTAAGGAGCGACAGTAAAACTTAAAACGAACAGAAATTACTTCGTATATGAAAGAGGCTGCTTCCTCATCAACGCCCCGCTCTTTACGCTAAAGTTTTTTACTGTTTTAGAAAGAAGAATTGAGAGAAAGAGTCAAACTTTAGCGTAAAGAGCGGGGCGTTGATGAGGAAGCAGCCTCTTTCATATACGAAGTAATTTCTGTTCGTTTTAAGTTTTACTGTCGCTCCTTACTTGCAGTTTAAAAAACTTGTTTTTTTTATTTAATTTCTGAACGTTTTTGAAGTAATGCATGTTATTATTTTCCAGCTGTACTTTTTAAATTAAAAAAATACTTTAGTGTAAAGAGTGAGGAGTGGCGCAGGGGACAACCTCTTTCATTTACGGAATAATTTTGTTCGCTTTAAGTTTTAATGTCGCTCCTTACTTTCCGTTTAATTTTTCTTTTATTTAATTTCTGAACGTTTTTGAATTAATGCATGTTTTATTTTGTCTCTCCACAATAA
Organism: Artemia franciscana; assembly: GCF_032884065.1. Lineage (NCBI taxonomy): Eukaryota > Metazoa > Arthropoda > Branchiopoda > Anostraca > Artemiidae > Artemia > Artemia franciscana. The sequence goes on along the minus strand of NC_088870.1, from coordinate 10,171,041 downwards.
TTAATTCATGAATAATTAATTATTAATTGTTAGTAATAATTAAGTAAAAAAATTAAGATCAATAATCATCTCAAAATTAACACAAGCAAATATTATCATAAATCAAAGTGTAGCTAATTTCACGTGTAAAGCTTAGAGTATTAAGATGAAAAGGGTGTCAAATGCACACATCAACAATATTTTTGGAACGGCTTAACGTGTCAAGGCGAAATTTCCGGGGCATTATGAAAGTGATGTTCAACTGAACAAATATGCACATTTTAATATGCACAATCTAATTTCAGGCATGTGGTCAATTTTCGGGGTGATTTTTGGAGCTTCCATCTGTATGTTCACCATAGATTGGCCCAAAGTTGAAATATTTAAACTTTTATATCTAAACTGACCTACCAAATAATGCTAGTAAATCCTGCTCTCCCTTCATGGAAATTTTCTTCTCCCATTACAAATTCTCGAAGGAAAGTTCCCCCAGCATATCCCCCTCTTCTCAACCCCTCCCCCAAACCAAAAAAATCCTCCTGAAAACGCCTGTATACTTCCCAATAACCATTACTATATGTAAGCACAGGTCAAAGTTTGTAACTTGTTGCCCCTCCCACGGGGACTGTGGGGGAGTAAGTCGTCCCCAAAGACATAGTTATAAGGTTTTTCGACTACGCTGAATAAAATGGCTATCTCAGAATTTTGATCCGTTGACTTTGGGAAAATAATTAGCGTGGGAGGGGGCCTAGGTGCCCTCCAATTTTTTTGGTCACTTAAAAAGGGCACTAGAACTTTTCATTTCCGTTAGAATGAGCCCTCTTGCAACATTCTAGGACAACTGGGTCGATACGATCACCCCTGGGGAAAAAAAACAAAAAAAAAACAAAAAAACAAATAAACACGCATCCGTGATCTGCCTTCTGGCAAAAAATGCAAAATTCCACATTTTTGTAGATAGGAGCTCGAAACTTCTACAATAGGGTTCTCTGATACGCTGAATCTGATGGCGTGATTTTCGTTAAGATTCTATGACTTTTAGGGGGCGTTTCCCCCTATTTTCTAAAATAACGCAAATTTTCTCAGGCTCGTAACTTTTGATGGGTAAGACTAAACTTGATGAAACTTATATATTTAAAACCAGCATTGAAATGCGATTCTTTTGATATAGCTATTGGTATCAAAATTCCATTTTTTAGAGTTTTGGTTACTATTGAGCCGGGTCGCTCCTTACTACAGTTCGTTACCACGAACTGTTTGATCGGGATAACAATTGCTGATTTAGATATTTCCAGAAAGACTCCATTGGTCATAGACAGGTTTGCTATGTGCACAATGGGTTCACAAATATAGGAAGATACGGTCCTAAGAAGCTTATTACTTATGCCAAAGAAGTCAGGTGTACTACTATTAGAGAGAGATTCGATAACTTGAATCACCTCTTTGCGACCAGTTGGAGAGAAAAACATGGATCTGGGATTCTTGCTAGGGTGTACTGACTGTGAAAAGGAACAGGAGTTAGCATTTGGAATATTAGTGAAATAATTATTAAAAGCATCCGGTACTGAACTTGGGTCAGTTAATCTGCCACTGATGTCCCTGAGGTTAATAGGTACAGATCTTGAATCCCTTTTTTTGAAAGAATTTCATTTATTATAGACCAAATTTTTTTCAAGTTCCCTTTGCTGTGAGAGATTTTTGAACAATAATAATAATTTTTCTTTGCTTCCTGGATGAGTTTGGTATATACGTTTTTGTATTTTTTATAATTAGTCAGGTCAATAACGCTACTGGTTTTTCAAGCTAACTTATATAGGTCATTTTTTTCGGTATGAAGAGATTATCAGGCTATTGGACATCCTGGGGCGTATATGGGTAGTTTTTCGGTTTGATTTACGAACTGGAAAGGTTGAACTAATAAGATCACTCAATCCCTGTGTATAACTATTTGTGGCTGAATTAACATCCTGACAATCCAAAATCTTGGACCAGCCGAAGGATTTCAAACAATCCGTGAACCGGTTCATATTCACAGTATTATATATTCTATTAGACGTAGGGGTATTAGTTCTACGGGGTTGAGTAGCTGATAGGGAGGGTAAGGAAAGATGGATTGGAAAGTGATCTGACAGGTCAGAAAATATTATTTTGGAGGACAGGTGGTTTCCCAGAGAAGTGGATACAAAAACGTTATCAATTAAAGTAGCGGTAGACCTCATAGGATCAACTCTAGTAGGAAAAAGGATTGTGGGAAGAAGACCACTTGAGGTAAATGTTTCAAAGAAGGTATCACAATCATTATTATTGCTAACCTTTAATAAATTACAATTGAAGTCCCCAAAAACTATTACCTTCTTTTGTGGTAAATTAATAAAACTAGAAAAATCATCAAACAGATTGCAAAAGAAAGGTGTCGGAAATGAGGGTGGTTTATAAAATAACGAAAAAATAAAAGAATTCTCGTGTACGCTTGTGTCGACGATTATTGAATAAATGCATCTATTATTTATAGGTTGCGGGAACAAGAATTCACAGTCTAATAGTCTGGTGAATTTTAGACTTGATCGGATGTAAAGAGAAATGCCGCCAGAGGACTTGGTTAATTTTCTTTCAATATGAATAGCTTGAAAGCCAGTGAGGGAAAATTCATTAGTATCATCAATTTCTGAAAGCCACGTCTCTGTTATTCCAATTACGTCAAAAGGGCAGTAACCATTTGTTAAAATTAAATCTTTAAAATTAGCCCACTTATCCCGTATGCTTCTGATGTTAAAGCAAATTAAATTAAGTTTAGTCTCTTCCATTAGCTTAGATTTCACATTTTTCACGAAATCAAAAGTGTCGAGATATTTACAGTTAATTTGGTTTAAAGGGCTAGCTAAGGTGTTGGTTTTAAGGGCTAGCTAGCTAAGGACAGATTATTTTGGTCATCGTAATAGTTAAAAACAACATTATTGCACAGTGATAAATTCGTGAGAAACGTAAAATCTTGTACAGTACTTTTATAGTCCAATTCCTTCATTTAAGGTTTGGGGTTTTCTTTCTGCTGTTAACAATATCACGTAGAATAGGACACCGTAGTCTATAAGAAACATGGGATCCATCACAGTTAGCGCATTTGGGCTGCATTTGACACGGCGAATCACGTGTTGCCTCATGAGGACCAGCACATCGAGAGCATTTCGGGGCAGAACTTTTGCTAACCACCTGTAGGTGGTTGGGTGAACGGCACTTGTTACAGTATCGTGGAAGATCGTGAAAAACAAATGCTCGAATTGATTCATACTCAATCCGAATACCATCTTGTAAAGCATGGTCGAGTGACCTGGCATCCGTAAAACAGAGCTTTACGGAATTCGAGTTGCCAAGACGAGTAGGATCAGTGATCCCAGGCCCTTCTTAAACATAGCGAGTTCAAAATCACTTTCAATGCCTTTAAGTAAACCATAGTACTTTTTGGATTTCATTTTCACGATTGAGGAGGGTAGGACAGACTGGGCCGAGACACAGAACTCCGGGGCAGTGGTTTTATCAATGGACGCAATCATCTTGTCACCAACAGGCTTAACCGACAAAATCGATTCATGACCGCAAACTTGTCTAGAGCTTGTCTGCGTTTTGTAGGATTTCTCAGATCAGGCGAAATCTTAGAGATAATCACGGTGGCATGATTTTCATCGTTGCGAGACGAAAGGGATGGGAAATTGGTTTCGTAGGACACCATTTTAGAAGACATAGTTTTTAACATCTGTTCACAGCTATTTACTTTCGAAGCTAATCTAGAATATGCTACCGCTGGTATACAGGGGACTTCAGTAGGTACAGGAATGACGTAGCAAGGAATATCCAAATCCTCATGATCACACTTACGTAGCAGATCGAGAATATTCTTAACATTATTTGACGCTGCCTAAGCACCAATACGCTTTGGTGGCTGGATATCATTGTTAACTGGGTTCCAAAATTCCACCTTAGCAGAAGAAATGACTGATCCGTCAAAAAAATCAACGGAACACTTAATTATCACTTCATCATCTATTCCAGATTCGTAATTAGACTGTATGAAATTTAGCACGGGCGAGTAAACCAGTTTCCTATCACCCACCGATCACATGCTATCGCTGTCTGCATCAGACATAATTCACATAATTCAATAAAAATGCCCAACTCCAATTCTCGACACTCTAAGTTTACTTATAGTCCAAAAATAAGGTTAAATGACTTATTGTTTCGAGGGGTGAAAATCCAAGAAAATTGATTGTAGATTGTCTGAGAAAATCCAAAGTAAACTTTTCACACGATTTAAAAAGGTAGATATAGTTTGAGAGGTCCACAAAATAGGCTAGAAAGTCTTTTCGCCAGAAGAAGATATCCAATTTCTTCTATAAACCCATTTCATCACAATCAAATCAGGTAAGAATCACATTTCAGGTATTCAGGTAATAATTTTGTAGCTGTTTACATAGAGTATTGGTTATTGCGAAGTATACAGAAGTTTTCAGGAGGATTTTTTTTGTGGTGGGGGGTATCGGAAGGAGAGGTTTACGTGCGAGTATCTTTCCATGGAGGAATTTTTCATTAGGGAAGAGAGTTTTCCATGAAGGGGTGCCGGATTTCCCACCATTATTTAAAAAACGATCAGAAATTAAATAAAAAACAAGTTTTTTCAACTGAAAGTAAGGAGCAGCATTAAAACTTAAAACAAACAGAAACTATTATGTATTTTTGGGCGTTCTCTCCCTCGTCAATACCTCGCTCTTTACGCTAAAGTTTTTTTCGTAATTTCCAAAGAGGTATTTGTTCTAATTAAACGGCCTTTGTGATTCAGGGGCCGTTATCTAAGTTTTGGAACAAAATCCGAACTTTAGCGTAAAGAGCAAGGTATTGACGAGGGGGCGAACTCCCTCATATACGTAATAATTTGTATTCGTTTTATGTTTCAATGTTGCTCCTTACTTTCAGTTGAAGAAATTGTTTTTTTCTTATTTAAATTCTAGAGATAAGACAATTTTGCTTCTAGTCTGTGCTGCCATGTTGTGCTATTTCCCATCAATTGGGCTAAAACCCGCGGGGCGTTTTTCGGGCTACAATGGTTCAAATCTGGCTGCTTTTGGGCTAGAAATTGAATTTACTTGGAAGCCAAAAAAAGTTTTTTTTTTTTATTGTTTTAAAAAGTAGAGTTGTGAGAAAGAGTCAAACTTTAGCGTAAAGAGTGGGACGTCGAAGAGGGGACAACCCCTTTCATATACGAAATAATTTCTGTTCGTTTTTAGTTTTAATGTCGCTCCTTACTTGCAGTTCAAAAAAAACTTGATCTTTTTTATTTAATTCAATTCAGAATCGCTAAGGTTATTATGTAAACTGCAAAAATATTTACTGTGCATAAGCAATAATTTTAAGGTTTTAATTTCAAACTACAAAAATGCCTGAAAATTTTAAAATTAGTCTGTTTTCTTGGTTAGATAAAATCCACTCGCTGCGGGATTAAGCTTATAGGTTTGAACATAACCAGTTATATAATGTCAATAGGAAGCCCCCCAAAAATTGCAATTATTACCAGTGATGATTTGATATTTTGACAAGGGATTACAACAATTCAAAAACCTTAAAAAAACTCGAAAAATTTCAAGCTTTGTACACATCGTTCTAAGTAATCGGGGAAGCTTCAATAATAATATATTTTCAAAAGACATTAAATTGTGTAAAGAGCAAAATACTGATAATTGCAAAAATATAAATATATATTTTAACAAGGGATTTCAACAATTCCTTTAAAAAAGAAAACCTTTTTCAACGCAACCAGTTTTATAATGTCAGTAAGAAGGCCCAAAATCGAAATTTTTACAATTATTACAAAGAATGACTCTCTATTTTGACAAGGAATTACAACAATTCAACAACATTAAAAAAGGAAATCACAATTTTGAAGTTTAGTACATATCGTTGTTAGAATACGGACTAGCTTCAATAATCAAATATCTTTGAACAGATACAGTATGAAAAGACGTTAAATTGCTCAAAGTGCAAGAAACGGATCTTGCAAAAATATTTGCATATATATCCGCAAGGGATTACAGCAATTCAGAAACATTAAAAAAGAAAACCAAAAATTTTAATATTAGTAGAAATTTTTGTTGGAAATTGGATTTGCTTTAGAAATAAAATATCTTTGAAAAGAGACAACATGAAAAGACATCAAATTCAGTAAAAAGCAAAAAATTGGTAGTTGCAAAAATATATGTTCTAAATATGTATATATATATATATATATATATATATATATATATATATATATATATATATATATATACATATATATATATATATATATATATATATATATATACGCTCTTTACGCTGGAGTTTGAACTTTGTCCCATTTCCTGAAACACAAGAGTCGTTTCATTAGAACAATAGGAAGTTTTTCTAAAATTACTAAAAAACTTTAGCTCAAAGAGCAAGGTGTTGAGGAGGGGACAATCCCCTTCATAAGTGTAATAATTCTCGTTTGTTTTAGTGTTGCTCCTTACTTTCACTTGAAAAAACTTGTTTTTTCTATATAATTAGCTATATAGAAACGAGAAACTAACTCTGGCTTCCCTGATAAACCAAAGAGAAACTATGGAGCTCAAATATGATTTGCTCCTTAAGATGCGTTCCGCGTATCACTCATGGCTAAATTTTTAGCAGGTTATACTTTAAATGCCTTCATAATACTCTTTAGCACAGCTTAGATACCAATATACAGTTATGAAAACTCGATTCATTTTTGGGACACAGTCAGGGCTGTCAAATTTTTTTTAAGGAATGTGTCATATTTTTTCCAAAAATGTGCTTTTTGTGTCATCTCAGATTCCATAATGTGTCATAAAATGTGTCATTTTTTGCTACAAGTGGTATCAAATTTAATTGTCAAATCTTTATTTAGAGTTTTGAATATATAATCTTTTCCAAATTAGTTCAAAAAGGAGTAAACTTAACCTTAAATTATTATCTTGGGATCGAAACGTTTTTGTGACATCATGAAAGTAATAGGAACATTCGATTAAATTAATGCTTCACACTGTGAACGTGTGTCTGGGCGGCCAACGCGGCAACTTTGCATTAAAAGTTTTGAGGGACAATCAATTCTGACAGTAAATTAAAGACTTTTCGCATGCCGTCGTAATCGTAATCGGCTAAGCTTTAGTTGACACCTTCAAAAATCGAAAAATATAAGACCACAGTTGTAGGTGCATTTGAGCTTTTAGTTAGCGAGCATAAAACTTGTCCGAGACCTGGATTCAAACGAGAAGAAATTCGTAAAAATGAAGTATAACGCCTGAACACACTTCCTTTTGTTTTAACATGCTTTGTGCCTACTTTTCTTCTCTTTTACAGTATGTCACTTTGACACGGCCGTCGGAACTTAGTTACCATTAAAAAAATAAGATTTGGATGACAAAATTGTATCATTTTTTTTCAAACGTGTCATTTTCGTCGATTGTGTCATTTTTTATCGAAAAATGTGTCATTTGCGTCGATTGTGTCATCATTTTGACTGAATGTGTCATTGTGTCACTCAACATCAAACTGTGTCATTTTGACACAAAATGTGTCAAGTTGGCAGCCTAGGACACAGTTCGCGGCTGGAGACAGGAAACTGGTATTGGTATCTAAGCTGTGTATGTAACAAAACAAAAAATGCGTTCCCGCCTATTTTATTGTAGTACAATCTACGCGTCGGAGCGTGGAGGAGGCGCCAAGTTTAGAACTCTGTACCAAAAGCATTTCATGGCCGGCAAGATAGGAGTTTTCGTAACTATATTCTAGGCTGCCAAATTGACACATTTTGTGTCAAAATGATATAATTTGATGTTGCGTGACACAATGACACATTCAGTCGAAATGATGACACAATCGACGCAAATGACACACTTTTCGATTAAAAATGACACAATCGACGAAAATCACACATTGTTCAAAAAAAAAAAAATGACACAATTTTGTCATCCAAGTCTTGTTTTTAAATGGTAATAAAAGAAAACTAAAATTTCAGTTTTCTCCCTCCAGAAAAGCTACAAATTAACGGAGGAGAATAGCACTACCTAACGGTGGCAGTAGTACACAAACAGTGCGGAATACAGGACAGATACCATCACCATATTTAAAATTTAAACCATGAGAAGAAAGCAGCCATAGGTGGAAATTTCAAATCACAATGCACGTTGAATTATCGAACTTATTTGGCTGCTTGATTGAGTATGCTATGTAGCCAACTGGTACGTACTTAATAGTAAAAAGTAAACAGCGTGCAGTTTACCAAAGCTGTATGCGTAAGCAACAACTCAGATTTTAAGAGTACAGGAGGGGTATATAACCTCGGATAAGATTACAAATTTCCAGAGAAGTCTCCTTCAGAATAATCCATTTGGCTTAAAAAGGCACCAACAAATATGACAAAAATACTACATTGAAGCTAGTTTAATGCCTTACATATTAAGTGAATAAATATAGCTTCAAAATTTCTAACTGAACATACTTCTATTTTCAAACAAGATTACTTCATTCTAACCTTACCTTGTTTCACTTAAAAAGGATGAAAAAGGTCAACAAGATTAGTTGCTTGAATTTGGAGTTCCAGAGTAGTGACACTCGCCTTCACAAACTCCTTTCCACCTCAAGGGCAATCATGAAGTCTTTTGTCAAAACTGACATCTTAGAAAATGATGATACTTTTGTCATACCCATGATCTCAGGCTGTTTCAAGGAAATCTCCGAGATTTCTTTTGGTCCAAATACCGAAATACACGTGCTGAAATACAAATGTGATACCCTTGAATGATCTCAAACAGTTTATGTTGAACTGCCTGAACTTCCTTGTAGAAGATATCGAACAAATGGGGAAATGAATTGATCATTCTGATCCCACTTTAAAAGCTCTGGCTTGTTTAGACCCAGTGACTGCTTTGAGCTGAAAAGTTGACACTCTAGTGGGACTGAATGGTCAGTTCAGCCGCTTACTTGGGAGACATGAAGGTGAAGTAGAAAGGTCAAGGAATGTAATAGAGACTCAGTGGATCTTGATGAGTCAGCACAGGGATAAAATTATCAAAACCCTGGGAACTGAAAAGTCTCCTTTGATCTTTTTGAAGACATTAATGAATACGAAAGATGCTCAAAGCAAGCCACAGTTCGTAGACCTTTTCATGCTAAATCTGTGTACTCTTCCTTATTCCAGTGCAGCTGCAGAACGTCAATTTTCAATTCTATCAAATATAAAAACGAAACTCAGGAACAGTCTACTTCTCGACGATAGACTCACTGATGCATGCCAAGCAGCTGGTCTCTCATACCTCAGGAACCGTGCACGACTGGGAAATTCCTTCCGATATGCGGAAGAATTTTATGGCCTGGTACAAAGAGAAAGAAGAAGAGACCAATGAGCCTTAGATGTAGCCAGGGTCCAATATACTTGAAGTTTTGGGGATGGGGTCTGTGTGTGAGAGGTTATCAAGTTGTTTAGTGCTTATATATCTGATATTCATCTGAAATTTTTAGTACAAATATGTAATTGATTTTGGCTTACATTTTTCCTCGGCCTCTAGGTCCATTAGAAGTATGATTGTGACCATTAAGACAGGAAGACGGCTTAGTAGTATTGTTGGTTCAAGCTAAGCTTCAATGAGGGCACAATGAACCACAGACAACTTGATAGACAGATAGTTGGAATTGTTTTTTTCTGGGAACTAAGTTCCGACTGCCGAGTCAAAGTGACATGCTGTACAAGAGAAGAAAAGTAGGCACAAAACATGTTAAAACAAAAAGAAGCGTGTTCTGGCGTTATAATTCATTTTTAAGAATTTCTTCTCGATTGAATCCAGGTCTCGGACAAGTACCATGCTTGCAAACTAAAAAGCTCAAACGCACCTACTGTGGTCTTGTATTTTTCCATTTTCAAAGGTGTCAACTAAAGCTTGGCCGATTACGATTACGACGGCATGCGAAAAGTGTTTAATTTACTGTCGGAATTGATTGTCCCAAAACTTTTTATAGATGTAAACTTGCCTCGTTGGCCGCCCAGACACAAATTCATGGTGTGTAACATTAATTTAATCGAATGTTCCTATTACTTTCAAGACGTCATAAAAACGTTTCGATCCCAAGATAATAGTTTAATGTTAAGTTTACTCATTTTTGAACTGATTTGGAAAAGATTATATATTCAAAACTCTAAATAAAGATTTGACAATTAAATATGATACCACGTAGCAAAAAAATTTCACATTTTGTGACACATTATGGAATTTGAGATGACACTAAAAGCACATTTTCGGAAAAATTATGACACACTCCTTAAAAAAAAATTTGGGAGCCCTGACTATATTGGTATCTAAGCTGCGATTTTTAGTAACCTTAGCTGTTTATCAAATTATTAATAATATTGCTAGCTGAAACCTGAAATCAGAGTTACCATCTTTCAAGGCATATCAGCTTTTCAAAAATTAATCAAATATCAATGTTTGAGCTGTCTACTGTGAATAGTAATTCCCAAGATCTATAGAATTATTTGATATTAAAATAATTTTAAACTATACATCGTTTCTTATAAAATAATGGTACCAAGAAAGAGTTTGAACACGCATTCCAGAATATAATAATTATGAATAAAATATTTTCCATTTTACAATATTTGAAATTTTAGCACATTAAAAGCAATCTAATATATAAAATGCATATAATCGAAATATAAAAGCAGAAACAAGGAGTATTTTGGAATTACCAGAACACCTAATTCTTTTTATGTGTATATTGTGACTAAAAGCCCTTTTATTGGGGGGAGGGGAAGAGGGGTTGGTTCCAGTTAGTTCGAGCAACTTCTTACATTAACTAGTTAGGTATAGATGTCTGAGCAGTCCACCACATAAGGAGACATGTTAAGATAAACAGTTTTTACTTCATAGCATGCACAATCATCCTAGTCAATGTATTTTGACGGGGGGGGGGCTGGGATTTATCTTCACCTCTTTCCTTGTATTTCCAGTTCTACTTAGTAATTCATGAATTTCTTACCACAGATATATCAACAGAGTATATAATTCCACCCCCCCCCCTAATGAGCAAATATATACTTAGAGTTGCGTTCTCAATCTAAATATAGCATTCATTTGCATCACAAATGCCTCCCCCGTAATGTGCAAATATATACCCAGAACTGCATTCTGAATCTAAATGTACCCTTAATTTGCATCACAAGCGAAATTTGCCCCAACCCCATGATATGTAAATATATAACTAGAATCGCATTCTGAATCTAAAAATAACATACATTTGCATCACAAGTAACCCCCCCCCCCCATAATGTGTAAATATACACCCTGATTTGGATACATTTAGAGGTGAAGGTAAAGTTTATTTGTGATGCAAGTGAAGGTTATATTTATATTTAGAACGCAATTCTGGGTACATATTTGCACATTAGTTTGGGTTGGGGTATATACTCTGTTAATATATAGGTTCTAAGAAATCAATGAATTTCTTAGAATAAACTGGAAAAACAAGGAAAGAAGTCAAAGGCACCGGCTGAAAATTTTTCAGAGGAGGGGACAGACGCCAAAATAGCAGAATGTATATCAGGATATTTTTTAGTAGGAATAAGTTTATTTTTAAATACTTTTAAGAAAAAACTCTCAAATAAAAAGACTAATTAAATTGAATGCAAAATGAAACAAAATGCAGTAAATTTTAGACGACAAGGATACCTGGCAAAGGGATCGATTTGTTTAAACAATAATATACCTAATTATTATAAGTCTAATTTTAAAAGGAAATAAAGCTGAAACCAAAATTAAAAAAAAGATGCCACGTTTTGATTTTATGAAGGCCATTCAAAGTGTACCTGTTTCATATTAGGACAACCCTTCCCCTCGAACTTAAATCTCTTAGCACTAAGCACTGTCAAATTGACTCTCTTTCTTTTTATTGTCTCATTCAACTAAATAAAATGAAGAGGCTCAAAAAGAATTTCGTCACAAGAAAATCTTAACAAATAGTTTGTGATAAAAAAATAGAAGTAAAAAGTGACATGGGCAAATATTCACCACAACTGAAAATGGAATTCTTATGACAATGGCTACACCGTCATGCTGGTTATAAATAAATAAAATTCTTTCAGTTTATTACTACCCAGCCAAACCAAAAATCAGAGAAAACTTGCCTGATTTTTGAAAAAAGGAGAAACACCCCCAAACAACAAAAGTGACTTTATTGAAAATCCTTTTTTATTAGAAATATCATTTCAGAGAATTCTATCGTAGAGGTTTCAAGTTCCAATTTTCAAGATGTGGAATTTTGTATTTTTTTTTTCAGAAGAAACATCGTCGATGCATGTTTATTTGTTGTTTTTTTTCCCAGGGTTGATTGATTCAAAGTGAAGGTCCAAGATAATTGGAAGGAAGCTCATTTAAATGAAAATTTAAAGCTTTTTTTTTAAGTGACCATACAGATTGGGCCAGGGAAAGGTTTTGTTTTCTGCCATTTTAGGGCACCAGACTACGACTTTACCGCAAAGAGGACGAATCTGCAATCAATTTAAAGTTCTGAGAAGCTATTTGATTTAAAATATAATTAACTATATTTTAGGCCTCCCAGTTGAAAAAAAGTAATGCACGAGGGCACTACTGGATCCAACCAAGTTGATTCGCTTTATTTTTAATGAATTAAGGTTACGTTTGGTGATCTGCAATTGCGTATCAGCTGTAATGAGGGAGGTGTGATTTATTGTTAACATGGGGTATGGTAGATTTTTTCAAAAAAAACATTTTAATGGACAAACTATTCAGTAACCCCTCCCCCATCAGTGTCCCCGTCAGTAAATTTTTTCGGGGTGGCAAATGCTGCTAAAAAATTAGTTTTCAGCAATTTTAAATGTTAGTGTTTGTCTTTTTCTATTTATATGGGGTACTTCAATCTATTTAAGCAAATGTATGTAATGTATTTATCGATAAGACAATCCTATTGTAGAGTTTATGATGGCTTCAGTTATGCAGAAGATCAAAGGTGTCACAGAAATTCCCATCCATACTAACAATAATACTCCTTTCCATCCAACCAATATTCTTTAGTAGTAACATTAATAAATAATTTGTACTAAAATTGCTGTTCGTCACCAATTTTAAATTATAGTCAAATTTTGTCCAAAAATGATGTTGCAAATTTAAACTTAGGACGGTACTAATCTACTATTTTTTTAAAAAATAATTTTAGCAAGTGAAGATACAAGAAAATTGTATTTGACAAATACATAGAGAGCATTTTGCAAATTCTGTATTCTATTTCTAGTATTCAAAGAATTCTAGTATTCTATTTCATATTATTATTCTACATGACAATATCGCTCAATTTACACATATGCAACAACCATCCTACTTACAAATAACACATACATAATTACTATTCTATTGTAATGAAAGATCTTTTCCCCGTGGCCTTGAAGGTTACCAGATGACTTACAGTTCCTATTACAACTGAAATTATATCCCATGAGCCGGGGACAAAAGTTCTTATTACATAAGAGCCTTTAGTCCTATTTCTAAAACGAGCAAAACTTAAATAAACCTTAAAACAAGTAAATAAACCTTAAACAAGTAAAACTTAAATTGAATATACAAATCAAGATTAATTTAATCCTTAATGTTAGCACCTGTTCTATGTTTGCTTGCTATGATTGTTTATTTGATTTCTGAACCTTTAGGGTTTCATTATTCTTTAGTAATAATTTCTGATCGTTTTAAGTTTGAATTATTATAAGCTTTTATTTCTGCTGAAAAGTACTTCAGACGGAAAACCTTAAACGGTTTTCCGTGAATTGGACAATTCACGGTAGGAATTCAACGGTCAATCCAACTAGTAGGAATAAGTCCGTCAATTGGACAATTTAACTCCAGTTCAGAAAAAAGTTTAAAATTATAGAAGCAAAGTTTGGTACGGCTAGTAATAGACCTAGATATAGACATAGACATTTTTGTTTTCATCCAAAACATATAAATTAAACAAAGAATTTACCATTAACGACCACTCTTAAGAAAAAAGAGTCCTGACTGTGGCCGCAATTCTAACCACCATGAATCTGCTAAATCATTTCTTCAAATGATTTGTAAGAAAGAAAAAAAATCCTTGGAGGGGGGGGTAAAAAACAAAATGGTAAAAAAACAAAACAAATGTGTCAATATAAAAGCAGAAACAAGGAGCACCTTGGAATTACCACAAAACCTAATTCTATTTATATGTATATTGTGACTAAAAGCCCTTTTATTGGGGGTAGGGGAGAGGGGTCAGTTCCAGTTAGTTCAGGCGACTTCTTACATAAACTAGTTAGGTATAAATGTATGAACAGTCACACAAAGAGACGTGTTAAGATAAACAGTTTTTACTTCTTAGCATGCACAATGATTCTAGTTAATGTATTTTGCCTGGAGGGGGGGGGGCTTTATCTTCACCTCTCATTGTGTCTCAAGTTTTACCTAGAAATTCAAGAATTTCTTACCACCTATATACCAAAAGAGTATATACCCCCACCCCCCTAATGCGCAAATATATACTCAGAGTTGCGTTTTGAATCTAAATATAGCATTCATTTGCATCACAAATGAAATTTAATCCCTCCCCTACGATGTGCAAATATATACCCAGAATTGCATTCTAAGTCTCTAAATGTACCCTTCATTTGTATCACAAGCGAAATTTACCCCCCGCCCACCCTCATGATGCACAAATATATAACCAGAATTGCATCCTGAATCTAAATATAGCATTCATTTTCATCACAAATGAACTCTACCCCCCCCCCCCTCTACGATGTGTAAATATACATCCTGATTTGGGTATATTTAGGGGTGGGGGTAAAGTTTATTTGTGATGCAAGTGATGGTTTTATTTATATTCAGAACGTAATTCTGGGTATATATTTTTACATTAGTTTAGGTTGAAGTATATACTCTGGAAATTTAAAGGTTCTAAGAAATCCATGAGTTTCATAGAAAAAACTGGAAAAAGAAGGAAAAAAGTCAAAGGCACCGGCTGAAAGTTCTTCAGAGGAGGGGACAGACGCCAAAATAGCAGGATGTATTTCAGGATATTCTTTAATAGGAGTAAGTTTATTTTCAAATACTTTTAGGAAAAAACTCTCAAATAAAAAGAGTAATTAAATTGTATGCAAAATGAAACAAGATGCAGTAAATTATAAAAGACAACGATACCTGGCAAAGGGATCGATTTGTTCAAACAATAATATATTTAATTATTATGAATTTGATTTTAAAAGGAAATCAAACTGAAACCAAAATTTAAAAAAATGCCACTTTTTGATTTTATAACAGCCATTTAAAGTGTACCTGTTTCATAGCCGGACAACCCTCCCCGTCGAAATTAAATCCCTTATATATTCACACATTAAAAAAAGAATAGAAAAGAGAAAAAAATTAAACTTAACTATCGCACTGTCAAATTGACTCTCTTTCTTTATATTGTCTTATTCAATTAAATAAAATGAACAGGTTCAAAAATTATTTCGTCACAAGAAAATCTCATCAAATAGTTTGTGAAAAAAAAAAACTAGAAATAAAAAGTAACATGGGCAAATATTCACCACAACTGAAAATGGAATTCTCATGACAATGGCTACACTGGTAATATTGGCTTTTTATGCTGGTTCTAAATAAATAAAATTCTTTCAGTTTATTACTAGCCGGCCAAACAAAAATCTGAGAAAATTTGCCTGATTTTTGAAAAAAGGGGAAACTTCACCAAAATAGAAAACGATCTTATTGAAAATCCTTTTATTAGAAATATCATATCAGAGAACTCTATCGTAGAGGTTTCAAGCTCCAGTCTTCAAAATGTGGAATTGGGCTTTTTTTTTCAGAAGAAAAATCGTCGATGCATGTTTATTTGTTTTGTTTTTTCCCACGGTTGACTGATTCAAAGTGAAGGTTCAAGATAATTGGGAAGGAGCTCATTCAAACGGAAATTTAAAGCTCTTTTTTAAGGGACCATACAGATTGGGTAAAGTCTTGTTTTCTGCCATTTTAGGGCACCAGACTACGACTTTACCGCAAAGAAGACGTATCTGCAATCAATTTAAAGTTCTGAGAGGCTAGTTGATTTAAAAATATCAATAACTATATTTTAGGCCTCCCAGTTGCAAAAGAAGTAATGCACTAGGGCAGTACTGGATTCAACCAAGTTGATTCGCTTTATTTTTAATGAATTTATGTTAAGTTTGGTGATCTGCAATTGCGTATCAGCTATAATGAGGGGGGTGTGAGTCACTGTTAACGTGGGGAATGGCAGATTTTTTTAAAATTACATTTTAATGGACAAACTCCTTACTCTTCATGAGACTTCAGATAAATGTTGAAAGAGGTAGGGGGAGTAGAAATTAATTAAAATGTTTCTCTATACAGCTAAAATGTTATATACCCATATCTACCACCACAGAGGTGGAAAAGGCAAGACAGGCCATCATTAAATCGGTCAGTAAATTTTTTGGGGTGGCAAATACTTTGGGGAGCGATATCTCAAATTATATCTTGATTAGGCATGGGTATGATTTGTAAAACAATCAGAAATTAAACAAAAAAAAGATTTTCAACCTTAACCAAGGAAAAGACTTGAAACCTATTTGGACAGATTAATCAAACAGTTCGTGGCAACGAACTGTAGTAAGGAGTGACCCGGCTCAATAGTAACCAAAACTCTAATAAATGTAATTTTTATACCAATAGATGCATCAAAAGAATCGTATTTTATTGCTGTTTGTAAAAATATATAAGTTTCATCAAGTTTATTCTTACCTATCAAAGTTACGAGCCTGAGAAAATTTACCCTATTTTAGAAAATAGGGGATAACAAACCCTAAAAGTCATAGGATTTTAACGAAAATCACACCATCAGATTCAGCGTATCAGAAAACCCTATTGTAGAAGTTTCAAGCTCCTATCTACAAAAATGTGGAATTTTGTATTTTTTGCCAGAAGGCAGTGATCACGGGTGCGTGTATATTTGTTTTCGTTTTTTTTCCCCAGGGGTGATCGTATCGACCCAGTGCTCCTAGAATCTTGCGAGAGGGCTCATTCTAACGGAAATGAAAAGTTCTCGTGCCCATTTTAAGTGAACAAAAAAATTAGAGGGCACCTAGGCCCCCTCCTACGCTATTTATTTTTCCAAAGTCACCGGATCAAAATTCTGAGATAGCCATTTTATTCAGCGTAGTCGAAAAACCTTATAACTATGTCTTTGGGGACGACTTACTTCCCCAAAGTCCCTGTGGGAGGGGCTACAAGTTACAAACTTTGACCAGTGCTTACATATAGTAATGGTTATTTGGAAGTGTTCAGGCGTTTTCAGGGGGATTTTTAGGTTGGGGGATTAAGAAGAGGGCGATATGTTGCGGGAACTTTCCTTGGAGGAATTCGTCATAGAGGAAGAAAAAATTTTATGAAGGGAGCGCAGGATTTTCTAGCATTATTTAAAATAAAACAATGAAAAAATAAATATGAAAAAGTTTTTTCAACTGAAAGTAAGGAGAAGCATTAAAACTTAAAACGAACAGAAATTATTACGCATATGATGGGCTCACCTCCTCCTAATACCTCGCTCTTTACGCTAAAGTATTTTTAGTAATAATTTCAACTATTTATTCTACAACCTTTGTGATTCAGGGGTCATTCTTAAGAAATCGGGACAAAATTGAAGCTTTAGTGTAAAGAGCGAGATACTGACGAGGGGTTGAACCCCCTCATGTACCTAAAAAAACATGAGAATACAGAAGATCGTTACATAAGCCAATTTGTAAGTTACGAATATTTTTTAATAATAAAAGCATTCGAAAAAATTAATAGTTCTAGTTGCCTTTTTAAGTAACCAAAAAATCAGAGAGCAACTAGACCTCCTCCCCTGCTCCTTTTTTCTCAAAATCATTCGATCAAAACTATGAGAAAGCAATTTAGCCGAAAAAATGAATATCCAAATTTCGTTTTAATTATTCATCTGCCAAGAGCCAAAATCAAAACATGCATTGATTCAAAAACGTTGAGAAATTAAATAAAAAACAAGTTTTTTTAACGGAAAGTAAGGAGCGACATTAAAACTTAAAACGAACAGAAATTACTTCGTATATGCAAGGGGCTGCTTCCTCATCAACGCCCCACTCTTTACGCTAAAGTTTTTTACTGTTTTAAAAAGTAGAGTTAAGAAAAAGAGTCAAGTTTTTTACTGTTTTAAAAAGTAGAGTTAAGAGAAAGAGTCAAACTTTAGCTTAAAGAGCGGGGCGTTGATGAGGAAGCAGTCCCTTTCATAAACGAATTTAATTCTGATCGTTTTAAGTTTTAATGTCGCTCCTTACTTTCCGTTAAAAAAAACTTGTTTTTTTTATTTAATCTTTATATGAAGTGGGCTTTCTCCTCATCACTCTTTACTGTGAAGTTTGGCTTTTGTCCAAAATTTTATGAGAATTTGCAATTGGAAACAAAAATTCCAAAGCACCAAAAAAAAAACTCTTGTTGAGTTAACAAGGTTCTGAGAAGGGACCAGTATTTGATATAGATTTTTCAAAAGAATTGGCTTATTATGCTCATATAAATATATAAGTTTCATTAAGTTTAGTCATATCCATAAAAGCTGAGAAAATTTGTCTGATTTTCGAAAAAAGTGGGAGAGACTCTCTAGAAGTCATAGAACTTTAATGAAAATCACACCATCAGATTCACTGTATCAATGAACGCCACTATGAAGTATTTTTTTAGAATATTTTTTGTAGCACCTGCCTAAGGTACTATTGGCAGCAGTTGTGAGTATTCTCTTCTAGATATTCTAAGAAATTCTACATTCGATTTCTTGTATTCTAAGAATTCTAGTATTCTATTTTATATTATTCTACATGACAATAATGCTCAATTCCCACATATACAACAACTATCCGACTTACACATAACACATACACAATTACTATTCTACTGTAATGAAAGATCTTTTCCCTGTGGCTTTGAAGGTTACCAGATGACTTGCAGTTCCAATTACAACTGGAATCATATCCCATGCGCAAAATTTTCTTATTACATAAGAGACTTTAGTCGTATTTCTAAAACGAGCAAAACTTGAATAAACCTTAAAACAAGTAAATAAACTTTAAACAAGTAAAACTTAAATTGAATATACAAATCAAGATTAATTTAATCCTTAATGTTGGTACCTGTTGCATGTTTGCTTGCTATGATTGTTTATTTGATTTCTGAAACTTTAGGGTTTCATTGTTCTTTAATAATAATTTCAGGTCGTTTTAAGTTTGAATTATTATAGACTTTTATTTCTGCTGATCTTAAGTTTAAAATGGCCATTAATTTTCTCTTAAAAACTTGTTTTTCGGAACGTTTTTGAAATTAATTTGGAAAAAAGAGCTCTTTCAATTCTAAGTTTGCCTGGTTCTGACCTAGAGTTCGAACAAATGTCCCTAAAAGTACCTCAGACAGAAAACATTCTGATGTACGCCTAGTGTTTTACCGCAAGAGAAGCAAGAATTTCCACTTCTTAGTCCCAGTCTGTTATCTTTCTGCACTTCAACCACAGGATAACTCTTCTACAGCTGCCACTAGTTTCTTATTTTCATTTTTTTCTTTAACCTTTATCTTACCCTGCTATGATAACTCTACCCCCCCACCACCTGAGAAAAAACTCAAAAAATTAAAACGAATAAAAATATGAAAGAAAGTGCTATGGAATTATTTATCCTGCCTATATTTTGGAATGTTGGTAGAATAATCCAAAATTCATTTTGTTTTCTTCTCTATCTTTATTTGTCATACTTTCTCTTGGCTGCTTAATATTGCATGTTTTTCAAATTTTCCGCAAGGGTGAATGTTGCATGGGGGGATTTGGTGTAGGGGGATTTCCCGTAGCAGAATACGCCGAACCCTCGTTTCTATTAATAGGTGGTTATCATGCACAGTATTTGAAACGAACGCCATCTTTGAATATGTTTTGGTGAATGCTAGAATACGATAGTGCTACAAAAAACGTAAATTTTGACTGGTTCTGAACAGGGCAGGGGAAATTTTCCAGGGGGATTTTTTGCGAGAAGGAATATACCTAGCACCAACAGAAATGTGTTATTGTAGGTTTCGGCTACGAGGCAAAGTTAACTTTGGGGATTGAACCATATGTTCGACGATCGATCGAACCCTTTTGGGGATGATGTTGTCCAATTTCGTTCGGTAGAAGTATTCCCATATGGCCATTGAGCTTGAAAACTTGCCGTTAGTCGGACTGAAAAATGTGTGTATGCCTAAAACGATTAGCCAATCAAAACCGAAATCTGGGAAGATTTTATACTATTAACCCCCTATCCACATATTTTCCATATCAATGAAGGGGTATAGTCAGGTCCGGATTTAAATCTTTGGTACCCCTAGAGCTAGGTGTTTTTGCCGCTCAGCATTCATACCATAGGAGGGTGGGTCAGTTTTCTTAAGAAAACAATCTTTATGACGACAATTTTTATTTAATCGTAAAATAACATTACTAACGATAATAATTTTACAATCAAATATTTACACGATTTGGGGTATTAGGTAAATTAAATAAACCAGCAAGGTATTGGAAATAAGTTTAATTCATTGGTAAATAGCAAGACATAAATACATGTACCCAATATGTATTACTTTCTAATTAGGACTATTTATCCTCAAAGCCAATTGACAAAGCCTACCTCGTTACTTTTTTTCCCTGTAAAGGTGTCTATGATGTCTATCGCACGGCTTGTCTGGGGTTAGCCCTCCGTCAACAGTGAACAGGGATAATGATGTCAATCTTTTGCAGCTGGTTGAAGATCTTAAGTAATTTTTACCCGAAGAAGGGTGGAAAAGGATCTCATGTGCAGTTTGCGGTAAGCATACTAAGAACCATTCTTAAGACAATTTCAAAGTTTGGATAGATGTCAACTGAATGACTCAATCAGAATGAAAAATCTTGCTAGTATCAGTTATAGTCAGGCTTTTTTTCTTACTTATTAATTTGTTCCAAGAAGGTTTTCAAATTTAAGTATTCATCACAATCCTAAGTTCAAGATTGTCAGGATAAAAATACAATAGCTCACTTGCATGATCCATGATTTCTGAGGTTTCCAGTCCTTTAATCAAGGAGGCACACTCGTGCCTCTTTAAAGAGGCGAACCACGACAATGTTAAGCGATCTTCGGTTCCAGTGGTCGCAGAGGGATGGGGAGGGATGCATTTCGTAGCCCGAGCTCCAACTAAGAAACTTGCCAAACTTCATCCCCCTCCGACTTTTCCTTCATGGGGAAAATCTGGCCGAAAGTTTCGACCCGTCAACCCCAGCCCCCCTTTAATGTTGTCCGATCGGGCTGAAATTCACAAATTAAGGTCCCCTAGGGCCCAGGAGCTTATCCGCGAAATTTCAGCTTGATCCGATAACTCCTTCACTGTTTTCCAGAAACCACGCATAGCCACTTAATGTTCATATTCTCCTTTTGTTTTTTTTCTGATACGCCTACAGGTCACAGCCGACATTGGATCTGGGTGTACGAAGACTCATTCGACGCGGAATTCTCCGAGTAATTTTCCTGGAAAGTTTCGTCGGAAAATCTTAACCCCCCGATTTTCTAGCTTAGAAAAACCCATTTCCCCATTGAAGGTAAAATTTTCTCTTGTAATAATATCACTTGTTTGAAAAATTCTTACACTAGCAGCAGCTTGGTGCAGCTGAAGCGTGCTGGGCCCATAACCCAGAGGTCGGTGGATCGAAACCGCTAGCTGATAATTTTTTAAAATTTGTAAAATTAGGTAATTTTGTCAGTTTGAATTTATTTATACAGAAAGGGAGAAAATAAACATGGAAACATGTGATCAGAATTACATACTGGAATGTTCACAAGAATTTATACTGAAGCGGGGGTAAGGCTTGATGGAAGCAAGTTAAAAGAACCATTTAAATTGATTTCCTAATTGAAGCCGTTGGTGAAATTTTCTATTGTAATAACTTGTTTGATAACAAGCATAGCAGCAGCTTGGCGCAGCGGAAGCGCGTTGGGCCCATAAACCGGAGGCAAGTGGGTAAAAACCACTAGCTGCTAAATTTTTAATTAAGCTGCTAAACTATTAAAATTATCAAAATTAGATAATTTTATCAGTTTGAATTTATTGATACAGAAAGCGAGAAAATAAACATGGAAAGTTATTATTAAATTACATCCACCATGGATTGTAGAAAAACGTACAGAAATAATATGAAAAAAACTTCGTTTCCTTAAAGAGTTTAAGAGGCTACGTCCCAAAGTCGAACCTTAAAACGTACAGGAATTAGGAGAGGCAGTTGGGGGGCTGCCGCCCCCCAAACCCCCCGCTTTTAAAGACTCTTTTGTACAGGTTTTTTGTTATGGGGGGCTGCCGCCCCGCTCTTGGCTTCGGAAAGGCCCTCTTCTAATTAACAAAAAATTTAAATGAATGAATAATGGAATAACTTCGAAAAATGTTAAACACAAGAGGACAGGAGAACCATTGCGCCGAAACTAGTAATTAGTAACAATGAAGTCCCCCCACAACAAAAAACCTTTACAAAAGAGTATTTAAAAGCGGGGGTTTTGGGGGGCGGCA
Source organism: Artemia franciscana (assembly GCF_032884065.1). Classification (NCBI taxonomy): domain Eukaryota; kingdom Metazoa; phylum Arthropoda; class Branchiopoda; order Anostraca; family Artemiidae; genus Artemia; species Artemia franciscana. Next base: position 10,148,419 of record NC_088870.1, on the reverse strand, counting down.
GCCCCCCAACTGCCTCTCCTAATTCCTGTACGTTTTAAGGTTCGACTTTGGGACGCAGTCTCTTTAACTCTTTCCAATTTTCCTTCTTGTGAGTTTGGCATGTAATGTATGTAATATAAATTTGAACGTATTCACAAGAAAGTTTTTAGAACCTGCAAATGGAGCAATGCTTTTACATTGTCCCCCCCCCCATATTACTACAATGACATAAAAAATATTACCTCGACAAAATATTGCTGCGTGTGATATACGGAACTTGTCTTGCTTAAACACCATAGTTTCTTTTTGTCTTATCATATAAGTTAGAGTTAATTATTTATCTCTGTATACCTAGCTCTCCGCTTCTCCTTAACTGAATCTGATATAAAACAGTTCGTGGTAACAAATTGCGTAAGTAAGGAGTGACTCGGTTCAATAGTAACCGAAACTCTAAAATGGAATTTTGATATTAATAGACGGATCAGAAGATTCGACTTATTATACTGATTCCAAATATAACATATTCATAAAGTTTACTGTCACCCATCAAAAGCTACGAGCCTCAAAAAAACTGGCTGATTTTGAAAAAAGAAATAAACACCCCTAAAAAATCAAGGAAGTTAATGAAAATCACACCATCAAGTTCAGCGCACCTGAGAACCTTATTCCAGAAGTTTCAAGGTCTCGTCCACAAAAATGTGGAATTTTGACTTTTTTACAGGAAGAAAGATCACTGATGTGTGTTCAATTGTCTTGCTTTTCCAGGGGTGATAGCATCAAATTAATAGTCCTAGAATATCGGAAAAGGGCTTATGCAAATGAAAATTAGAGTATCTATTGCCCTTTTCAAGTGACCAAAAATACTGGAGTGGCAACTAGCCCCCTCCCAATTCCATTTTTTCCTCAGTATTGACCGATCAAAATTTGTAGATAGCCGTTTGGTAGCCTAGATGAAAAGCCCAATAACTATGGCTTTCGGAATAACATGACCCCCCTAGAGTCCCTGGGGAAAGGTCTGTAAGTTAGGATTTTGCCCATTGTTTACGTATAGCATTTGTTATTGGTAAGCATACATACATTTTTCGGGGGAGTGGGGAATTTTTGCAGTGAAAATTTTCCACGGGGCAATTTTCCGGGGAGAAGAAAATTCTCGGGGAGTGAACTGTCCTGGGGACATTTAAACTGCTTGAATTTGCCAGAATTCCTCTATGAAATTATTTCTCTTTTACTTTATCTTTGCCGACTAAGTTTCAAACAGGGATATGTTAAGGAGAAACTTCCGGGGTAGAGAGTCGTTCTTGTTGGGATTGTCTAGAGAGCCTTTCCGTAGTTAACTTTCTGCGGTAGCGACTTTCTACTAGGGGTGAGGGTTGGGCTATTTGCAGGAAAACTTTTCCACAGAAGAGAGGATTTCCGTTATGATTTCAAATATAATCATAAATTGAATTCTTTTTCAAATGAAAGTGTGTTAAGAAAAACTTTCTGCCTGGAACATTCCGCAAAGAATTTTCCGGGTGGAGTTTTCAGCTAGAATGGAATTGTCTTTTTGGGAATTTCACGGTGGTATTAAGTGGAAAGAACTCTTCGTGGATAAATATTTTTGGGGGGATGGAATTCTCCATAAAGGGGGGCCAGATTTCATGGTATTATTTAAAAACGATCAGAAATTAAATAAAGAAACAAGTTTTCCTAAAATGTATTATTGAAATTGTGAGACAAGCCAGTTTGTTGAAAATAATTCAAAGAAAATTATGCATCCCGAGTTGAAACAACCCACCACAGCCCTGGCGTTTAGTTCTAAGTTATGCTCCAGGAGCATATAAGGTTGTTTTATGGAATGGTTGGTTGTATAAAACTGTGGATGGGGCTCATCTGATTGGAAATTGGTATTTAGAGGGCCCTTTTTAAGCAGTCAAAATTTATTTGAGGAGGAACCCCCGCCAACGCCTATCATTTCCTAAAACAAACATCCAAACAAAGTTTTGAGACATTCATATTTTTCCGTATTCCTCACAGATCCAGTAATTTTGCCTTTGGGGATGCCAACCCCACCCCCTACCTTTCCCCACAGCCCTTAGGACAAGGGCTGTAAGTTAGACAATTTGTTCATTATTTACATATAGTATATTGGTTCAGGAAAAAGAAAACAGCTTTGGCAAGAATAACCTATAAGTGTGTATATCAAAAACAGCATATTTTGACTACTTCCGTATTCATTCAACGGGCTTCCAGTTTTCATTCAATGAGACGGCTTATTCAAGCAAAAATTTGAAGTTCTAGTTCCCCTTCTAAGTGACCAAAAAAATTGGAGGGAACTAGGTCCCCTCCAACGCTCATTTTTTTCGAATTCACCAGATCAAAATTTTTAGATAACCAATTTTTTTTAGCATAGTCGAAAAATCCAATAAATATGTCTTTGAGGACGACTTAATCCCGCGCAGTCCCCAGGGGAAGGGCTGCAAGTTATTAACTTTTCCCATTGTTTACATACAGTATTGGTTATCAAGAAGTATACAGACGTATTAGGGGAGATTTTATTGGATAAAATTCTAGTTAATTGACTTTTTGCTATCTCAGAAAGGGTTTAGGTTAGGAAAATGAAACTTTCAGGGATGGGTCTACAGGCTAAAGTATGTCCCGGCAAGGTATTTTAAAGTACCCACGTCAACTCCTTCTTCCTCTAGAGGGCCCTAAAATTTGCCTACATGACAGGTTGATAATTGAAATTCTGACAAAACAACATTTTACCTTAATTTTCAGTTACTAGTTGCTTTTTCTCTGCCTTTAGTTCTGAAAATGCAATTCCTGTTATTTGAGTAGAATTTTGAGCCATATCAATGTTTTTTTCAAAAATTTAGGAAATGTATTTGCATATCTTTAAAACCTTATAAAATGGAATTGAGCAAAGTTATGAAGCTGAAAACAATCCTGTTGTACTTCAATTAAGCAGAAGATCTATTTTGCAATGTTTCACTTTTATAAAACACATATTTTTAAAGGTCATCAAAGGTCAGGGCCCTCTAGAGGGAGAAGGAGTGGAGGTAGTTGCTTCAAAATACCTTCCCGGGACATACTTTAATCTGTAGATTCATCCCTGAAAGTTTCATTTTCCTAACCTAAACCCTTCCTAGATAGCAAAAAGTCAATTAACTAGAATTTTACCGAAGAGAATTTACCATGAAGGGTCGCCGGATTTCCCACCATTATTTAAAAAACGATCAGATATTAAATAATAAAAAAACAAGTTTTTTTCAACTGAAAGCAAGGAGCAAAATTAATACTTAAAACAAACAGAAAATAGTGTGTATATGAGAGGGTTCGCCCCCTTGTTCATGCCTTGCTCTTTACGCGAGTAACGCTCTTTGCTTTCTAGTAATTTTAAAAGAGCTATTTGTTCTAATTAAACGGACTTTCTGATTCAGGGTTTATTCTTAAAGAATTAAAACAAAATCCAAACTTTAGTGCAAAGAGAGAGGCATTGACGAGGGGGCGAACTCGCTCATATACGTAATAATTTGTATTCAATGTTGCTCCTTATTTTCAGTTTGAAAAAAAAAAATGATTTTATTATTTAATTTCTAGAGATAAGACGATTTTGCTTGTAGTCTATTTTGCCAGGTTGGACTATTTCCCACCAATTGGGCAATTAAATTTTCAGCCCTGTGGGACAAGTGACTAAAAACCCGCGGGGCGTTTTTCGTGCTGCAATGTTCCAAATCTCACTACTTTTGGGCTAGAAACTGAATTTAAATGGAAGAAAACATCCTGTTTATTATATGTATTTGGTCATTTACCTTCTTATTTGTCTTGAACTGTGAGTGCACCTTTTTCATTTCTCATCTTTGGGTCTATATCTTCATCGTTCCTTGAAAACAAACGTATGTAGACCGTTTACCGTCCAAATAAAGATAATTAATACACCTAATTCTGACACCATTTTTGTGAGCATTCACTTCTGGCCTCAGATTGAAAACTAACAAAAAGATATAATGAAACTTCACATTCTGAATGTTATCGAATCACAACAAAAATGGCGACGCAGACAGGGTGAATTTGTTAGTTTTGAAAATTTCAATCAAGGAAAAGGATCTTGCAATCAGAGACTAAATAAGATAAAGTAATCCAGCTCATTTGTAACTGTACACCGGACCGTTCTCGAAGTGTGAGTGCCCCCTTTTCATTTCTCATCTTGGGGTACCCCAGCCCATATGTTCCTCGCCATTCCTTGAAAATAAACGTATATAGACCGTTTACCGTCAAAACAAAGATAATAAATACACATAATTCTGACACCTATTTTGTGAGCATTCACTTCTGGCCTCAGATTGACAAGTTAACAAAAATATATAATGGAACTTCACATTCTGAATGTTATCGAATCACAACGAAAATGACGACGCAGACAGGGTGAATTTAGTTAGTTTGAAAAATTCAATCAAGGAGAAATATCTTACATTCAGAGAGTAATTAAGATACGGTAATTCAGCTTATTTGTAACTGTACACAGGGCCGTTCATAGCATTAGTGGTGTCCTGAGAAAATTTATTTACAACGCTTCTAAACTAGCTCAAATGTAAGCAAAAAAAGTCGAATCAAAGTTTAAAGTTTGATCAGAGTAGATGATCCTCTATCCTAGCCTCCCCCCTAGGCTTGGCGTCACGGGAGGCTGACCCTGACCCCCCCAGAAAAGCTCTGAATTTACAAATATTTTGTCTTTATAATTGAGCAATAATTGTATATTTATTTATTTATGCATGTATGTATTTTTTCTCGAAAACGGCTCCATATTTTTCGAAAAAATTGGCATCCTGGTATATTCTGGCCTAAAAGAGGATTTAGATTGGTCAGAAGTCTGAGAATACTTTTTAACAGATTTAAGATGTATTTATGTAAGTGATGTCATTTTTATATACATAAGTTAAGCAATGACGTTGTCACACTTGTGTTGAAAAATTTAAGATTTTTGTGCATGGGGAAGTTTAAATTAAATTGCTTAAAGAGCAAAAAACTTGTAATTGTAAAAATACATGCATATATTTTAACAAGGGATTAAAACAACTCAAAACCCTTGATAACGAAAACCAAAAGTTTGAAGCTTAGTAAAAATTGCTGTTAGAAAAACATCATTGCCGGATTTATTTTCTTATAAGTATAAGCAATATCTTTTTAAGATATGAAAAAAAGTTGAAAAAATTTCTAGGTTTAATTCAGAATCACTAAGGTTATTATGTAAACTGCAAAATATTAACGGTGCCTGAGCAATAAATTTAAGGTTTTAATTCAAACTAGAAAAATGTCTGAAAATTTTAAAATTAGTCTGTTTTTTTTAGATAAAATCCACTTGCTGCGGGATTAAGCTTTTAGGTTTGAACACAACCAGTTATATAATGTCAACAGGAAGGCCCCCCGAAAATTGCAATTATTACAAATGATGATTTAATATTTTGACAAGGGATTACAACAATTACTTAAAAAAAAACGAAAAGCTTAAAGCTTTGTACGTATCGTATCGTTATCGTATCGTATCGTATCGTATCGATAGCTTTGTACGTATCGTTCTTAGAAATCGGAGAAGCTTCAATAATAATATATTTTTGAAAAGACGTTAAATTGTGTAATGAACAAAAAACTGGTAATTGCAAAAATATACGTATTTATTTCAACAAGGGATTTCAACAATTCAGAAACTTTAAAAAAGAAAACCTTTTTCAACACAACCAGTTTTTTTAATGTCAGTAAGACGGCCCAAAAACCAAATTTTTACAATTATTACAAATGATGATTCTCTATTTTGACAAGAGATTACAACAATTCACCAACTTTAAAAAAGAAAAGCAAAAGTTTGAAGCATAGTACATATCGTTGTTAGAAATTGGACTAGCTTCAATAATCGAATGTCTTTGAACAGAGACACTATGAAAAGAGGTTAAATTGTGTAAAGAGCAAAAAACTGATCTTGCAAAAATATTTGCATATATTTCCGCAAAAAATTACAACAATTCAATAACATTAAAAAAGAAAACCAAAAATTTTAATCTTTGTAGAAATTTTTGTTGGAAATTGGACTTGCTTTAGAAATTAAATATCTTTGAAAAGAATCAGTATGAAAAGACATCAAATTGCGTAAAAAGCAAAATACTGATAGTTGCAAAATATATGTTCTAAACATATACATATACGCTCTTTACGCTAGGAGTTTGAACTTTGTCCCATTTCTTTGGGAACAACTCCTGAAACACTAGGGTCGTTTAATTAGAACAATAGGAAGCTTTTCTAAAATTCCTAAAAAACTTTAGCTGAAAGAGCAAGGTGTCGAGGAGGGGACAATCCCCTTCATAAGCGTAATAATTCCTGTTCGTTATAATATTGCTCCTTACTTTCATTTGAAAAAACTTGTTTTTTCTGTTCAATTAGCTGTATAGACGCGAGAAACTAACTATGGCTTCCCTGATAAGCCAAAGAGAAACTATGGAGCTCAAATATGATTTGCTGCTTAAGATGCGTTCCGTGTATCACTCATGGCTAAATTTTTAGCAGGTTAAACTTTCCATACCTTCATAATACTCTTTAACACAACTTAGATACCAATATACAGTTATGAAAACTCGATTTATTTTTGGGACACAGTTCGGGGCTGGAAACAGGAAACTGGTATTAGTATGTAATTGGTAACAGGTAACTGGTATTGGTATCTAAGCTGTGTATGCAACAAAACAAAATTGCGTTCCCGCCTATTGTGCTGTAGTATAATCTACGCGTCGGAGCGTGGGCTTGGAGGAGGCGCCAAGTTCAGAGCTCTGTACTTCTCATGGGCAAGATAGGACTTTTCATAACTGTATTGGAATCTCACCAGTGCTCTTTAGGGAGCTTAAGTGCTTGTCAAATTAATAATAATATTGCTAGCTGAAACCTGAAATCGGAGTTACCATCTTTCAAGCCATTTCAGCTTTTCAAATATTAATTATGTCCAGTGTTGCCAACGTTTCGAAGAAAAATTACCATAAAACGCCCTAAAATTGTACCACTGATAAAAAAATTTTACCATATCTGTTTGTATGCGTTTTGTGCTATGGGCCAGACGGAAATTTTTTTTTTGCGCTACGCACAACTCGTGGAAGATCGGAAAATTACTTTACAATAAAGGGAACAAAGTATCACATATCTTCTTTCAAAGATATTTAGGAGACCTCCTTTCCCCTGCAGAGACCATTTTGGTGTCACTCCTCCAAATAGCTACTCACATATTTTTTACTTACCGTACAGATGGCTTTGCTGCTTCATGCTATATTATGACTGCAAGAGTTGAACAGCAGGTACTTAAATAAATGTGTAAAGGAAAACTTAAAACTCTAGAAGAGAAAACAAATAAAAACAGCAATTCCTGACGCCCAGTCAAATCTTATTTTACCATATTGTACCACATTTTGTAAATTGTACCAGAAAATTTGTAATTGTACCAGAATGTGCCTTTAGAGTCGAAATGTACCAAAATGGTACAATTGTACCGCTGTTGGCAACCCTGCTGCCGTTATCTCAATCTTTGCCGTTATCTATTTAAATAAGATAAATTAAATGAAAATTAGATGGTGTGGTCATCTGTATAGAGAATATTAATCCCTGCCGTTACCTCAATCTTATTCGGCAGAAAATAATTGGACTTCATCCTTCAGGGTCCTTGTGGCTTCGACGTTGGCTGATGCTCCTCCATGGCATCGATTTTTATTCTTCCAAGGGGGGGGAGATAGAAAATTACTTTCTTTTCAAAAAGGAAAACCAAGAGAAATTTAAGGTCCTTTTCCTCGCAATTTAAGAGAAAAACTGGGCAGGTACCCGTACAGCTGTTTCGACAGAATCCTCTCCTTTTTCTGCTTATCAAACCTTAATCTTACCATTTTAAGGACATCTTTTATAAAATTTTGAAACTTTGGAAGAAGTCAATTATTCTCTTGAAGACTCATCTCTTTTCCTGAATATGGAGGTCTACTTCTAGCAAAAGCTTCATATCTTCCTGAAATCCTAATTTCTCAGTGGCTATTTTAAACTCAGAGGAGTTTATTGTTGACTTTAGGAATTTAAACAGGAGATTCTGAATAGTTTCGATTTTTGATGCGCATTGGCGACACAGGGGGCTTACATCTTTTTTCCAAAAGTGTTCTTCCCTCCAGGGAATCATTGCTTGGATCTTAATCCTCAGAAAAGCCAAGTTATCCGTGAGGTCTTGTGATAAAGGTTTCAAAGGTCTATAGTGAAGTAATTTGGAATATCTGCATTTCTTTACATCCCTAAAAGTCGCAGATATAGAGTTTAGGTCGATTCCAGATGACCTTTGAATTGTCTCGCTTGCCAGTTTGTCAATATCCTCGTTAAACCGTTTTCCCTGGCGGCCGGAGACGTGTTAGAAAGCTATTTCTATCCTCTCTTTGGCAAGGCCTATTATTGATTCTTGCAACCGGTGAACGTCTCTGTTTGTGGCTTCAAAATGAATTTTCTTAATAATTTGTAGAGACAATTGGGAGTCGTGAGAGTGCAACTGCCTTTTTTCTGGGGGAGGGTTTGCGTAGACTACATTCAGAGCCTCGTATATTGCAGCTATTTAAAGGAACCGTCGGGGAGCAGTTTCGAGGTGTAGAAGCATAGCTTGGGGATTACTGCAGCAGCAGTTGCTTTACCTGCTTGTGCGGAGCCGTCTGTATAAAATTTAGGAAATCATTGAACTTTGTCACTCTAACCTTTTGGAATTCCACTTGAGTTATTGCTGGAGGGATATATTTTTTTATAGCAATTATTCGGAGGATTATATTAGCAGGTGGTACCCTCAATGGTGGAGGTTATGGCAACCAAGGGAAAGATAATTGATCATTTTGCCAATTTGGACAATTGGAAATAAAAGTATACCATTCCCCAATAAGCTTGTTGCGATTGATTTTGTAATTTTATGCGTTCATTGGTCAATTACAATTATACAATTGTGTAATGAGGCACTTATTGAAACCTATTGCAATTAATTTTCTGACTTTTGTGCTTCAGAGCTCAATAAGCTGCAATTCTTCCTTTTAAAGTTCGAAAACTTTTGGAATATCTATCTACTAATATAACTTAACAATAATATTTTCTATTAGTTTCAAAGTCTTTATGGTTGTGTGAAGTATTTTGATTTTTTTTTTTTTCATTCATTCTGGCGTTCAACTTCTGTTCAAGAGAGCACAGTTATTATTGTAATTTGATAGGTTATTTTAAGAGTGTTTGTAATTAAAAGCAATTAAGTTCGTTGAACGCGGGGGGAATATATGCCTCGGGTCCAATAGAGCTTATTGTAGTCAATTTTAACCTACCTCTCAATAACTGTATGTTGTATAACTGTAATAATAACTTTAACTAATAACTCGAAAATGATTGCAGGGCACCCCCTCCCTTTGCCCACGATTTCCCCAAATACTTCAAATAAATTTAAAGAGATATTCATTTTGTTTAAATTTGGAAGGTCCGGTAATTATATCTTTAAGGATGACACTCCCCCCCCTGTGGCCCCCAAGGCAAGGCCTATAAGATATATTAGTTATCCACTCTAATGCTTCAGGTTTTTACGAAATGGGTAGTGGTATAAATTTCTAATGTGGTTCACTAATTAGAAATCAGAAGTCCTAGTGTCATTTTCAAGAGTCAAAAGTGATAGGAGAGTAGCCTACTAGCCCTAACCCCACGTCTTGTTTTCCCCTAGTTCATCAGATGGAAATTTTGAGATAGCCATTTTCTCCAAAATAGTCTATAGACTATATAAATGGTCTTTGGGGTTGACATAGTTCCTTAGAGCCTGGGGACCGGTGTTATAAATTATGCCTTAAAGGTAAATATGGTTTTATGGAATAGGAGGTCGGAGAAACTTTGGATAGGGCTCATTTGATTGGGAATTTTAATGCTCCTCAAAAGTTGAAAGTCACTTGAGAGCAATCAGCCCCCTTCCACAACCCTTCCATATCCCAAAACAAAAATCCAATCAAAATTTTGAGCCGTCTTCAAAATCGCTGGCAGATCCTGTAGGTCTACCTTTGGAGATGTTAATCCCTCAGAGCCCCCAGAACAAGGGCTGTGAGTTATGCAATTTATTCTCTGTTTACATGTAATATAAAGTATCTAGAAAGGTATATATGTTTAACCTTTCTAAAAAGACAAAGGTATTCAGGTGAGCTTTTCAGAGAAGGTTGAAGGGAGTGTCGATCTAACCCAAAAAGTGTTATGTGTATACAGGCTGTCTAAAGACGGAGTGGGATTGACGGAGTATAGTAATTTGGAACTTTCAGGAAATAATAAGGGAGCTTGTCAATTGACCAAAGAGGTAATTTTATTCCATAATATTTCGGCTACAACCATCAGTACTGCTGATACAAATACAGCACTATATTTAAAATATTGAGGGAAAATTTCAACTAAATCAAAAAAAAATATATGCAGGCATATTGTCAAAAAAACGTTTCTCAAAGACAGAGTTGAGCTTTAAGTTTCAGAAAATGTTGAAAAGGGGAAAATCGATTGACCAAAAGGCAGTATATTTACGCTACTTTCAATACTACTACCGCTTTTAGATTTATTACTGCTACTACTTCTGCTATTTCAAATACCACCTTTATTGCAACTGCTTGTAAGGATGAAATCATTAAGAAAAAATCACAAAAGTATATAAATATACAGGTTATTAAAAGGATATATAGAAAACAAGTTTTTTTTTTCACTGAGAGTAAGGAGCGACATAAAAACTTCAAACAACAAGAAAATATTTTCTATATGAAAGAGGCTGTCCCCTCCTATACGTCTCGCTCTTTATGATAAACTTTGAAAATGTCCTGACTCTACTTTTTAAAACAATAAAGAAAAGTTTCGAGTACACAGATAGGCGTCAAGGAGGGGACAGCCCCTTTCACATTGAGAATGGTTTTTTGTCATTTAAAGTTTTCTTTTTGTAATACCAAGAAGAAACACACCTTTGCATAGGCAGTAACTTTTCGCTTTTAGCTTGAATTTTTCAAACATTGATTTTCGTATGACTAGAATATGTTTGGAGTTCTTTATCTTATGCAATTTTCAAATGAAAAACAATTTACATACATTAATAACAGTGATTGTTATTTAATTACTATTTTGCAGTTTTTAACATTTAGATGAAAAACACGCTATAAATATATAAGAAATTTTACATTACAGTTTATATATTCTCGGTGTTTTGATAGTTTACTAACCAAAACAGTCAATTCAAATTCAAACAATTTTTGAAATGCTGATTAATCTGAGGATCGTAACTGTGAGTCAGATGTTCAGCATAAGAATATAAAATTCGAGTTGTTCACTCAGGTTAGCCCATTAATTTTGATTGTAGTCCATAAAGAGTGTCAATAAATACTGAATATGCGGCTGTTACTTGAAACGCTATAGATAATTCGGAGAGTATAAACAATGGTCACGGATATTCCAATGTAAGTATATCCAGAAACAACTATGAGTTCTTGCATTGTTGAAATTGTGAATTCTTGAGAAGGAAGACACTTGAGCTTTGGTCCTGTTTTTAATTGTAGAGGCAAATACATCTTCAGTTATTATTTCAGAATTGGGAGATTGCCTACAATTTGTTTCGCAGAAAGCTTAATCCTAGGATTGCCCATTGTGTGTTTTTTCGTCATTCCATTCAAGTTACCCTGGATACTTTTCATTGTTATAGATTGTTTTAATGCTCGGCTGTTCAAGCAAAAATATTTAAATTGTGTAGAATTGGAGCATTTCAGTAGGTTAATCAATTAAAAGTCCTAAACAAGCCAAGGAAATGTTTTTCGACTAGAAAATCATCAACTATGTTTGAACTTCAATTATACAGCCCTTTTTTTATCCCTTTAGCTTGCGTCCAGATCCTGATTGCCACTTGAATTCCATTTGATTTGTCAATATTACCGAGTGATCATAGGAAATTTTTATCTTATTTGCATAATTTATGTCATATTTTACCCTTGCATCGCTGATTATCGCTAAGTTGACAAAGGCGATGCAAAGCCAACCTAACTACATATAGCCAATTAGCTCACGCAGCCAAAGCGAACAACTACTTTGCTTCAATTCCGCTATTCGATGAATTTCACAAAAAAAATATTTCGCTTTAAAGTGTTACTTTAAAAAGTTATTGTTATCTGACCTTTGAACTATTAAAAAAAATGGCTATCTCAAAATTAATATCGGATGGGTTTGGGAAAGAAGGGTGTGGTGAAGGTGACTAGTTGTCCTTCGATCTGTTTTGACTCTTAAAGAGTGAACTAGAACTTACAATTTTCATTCAAAAGAGCCTTCTCTGAAATTTATTCAAGCATCCCTTCCATTAGAACCATATATGCCCCCAGAGCATAAATTACAATGCCTGCACCCGGGCCCTGGGGTGTTGCGTCGACATTGGAGTTTTTCTTATCTGACCTTTGAACTATTATAAAACTTCAAAGTTTGTGTCGGATGGGTTTAGGGAAAGTGAATGGGGGGGGGCTATTTTCAATAAATTGAGCCCTCTTCGAAGTTTATACGAGTATCCCTTCCATAAGAACCCTATATGCCCCTAGAGCATAAATTACAACACCTGGCCCCGGGCCATGGGAGGTTTTGTCGACACCGGACATCTTTTTATCTGACTTTTGAACTTTTTTAACAAAATGACTATTTCAAAATTTTTACTAGGTGAGTTTGGGGAGAGGGGAAGGGACTAGTTGCCTTCTGATCTCTTTTCACTCTTAAAAGGTGAACCAGAACTCTCATTTTCCAATCAAATGAGCGTTCGAGCATGATCTGAAAATAAAAAGTGAAATAGAATTTTCCATTTCAAATCAATGAGCCCTCTCCGAAGTTTATACGAGCTTCCGTTCCATAAGAGCCATAAATGTCCCCAGAGCATAACTTACGACGCCTACCCCCGGGCCTTGAGGGGTTTCGTCTACTCAGGAGTTTTCCTTATCTGAACTTCGAACTATTTTTAACAAAATGGCAATCTCAAAATTTTATCAGATTTATTAGGAGAAAAAACACGTTCGGAGGGGGGCTAGTTACCCCTTTCCCCACGGTGGGGTAGCTAGGAGGGAAATCAAAGTGCAACTAGCCCCCTCCCTCTCCTCTTTTCCCCAAAATCATCCCGGTAAAAATTAAAAAGTGAAATAGAACCTTCAATTTCCAATCAAATGAGCCCTCTCCGAAGTTTATACTAACATCCCATGAATAAGAACTACACATGTCCCCAGAGCATAACTTACAACGCCTAATAACTTAAATTAATAACTAAAATTTAATAACTTAAACATAACTTATAACTTACATTTTGAATTATTTTTGAGAAAATGGCTACCTAAAATTCTTTATCGGATGTTTTTTTTTTTGGGGGGGGGGCAATGCGTGTGGGACAGAGGCGCCATTTGGGAGGGAGGGGGTCAGGGGTGGGCAAATGCCCACCCCAAATTTTCCAGGGGGGCCAAGCTTCCACCACAAAGGGCCCTTTTCCAGCCATAATCCATTCTGTTCAAATGATTTGAACTAACTGCACGCCTATTAGCCAAAGAGCGTAATTACCTGACGACCCTTGGGGTAATTACGCTTTTTGCTATTAATCATTGTAAACTTTGAGAGTAGGTTAGATTCATAATAAAAGTATCAAGTTCTGTCAAATGCCCCATGCCCACCCCAAAATCATGCCCAAATGGCGCCTCTGGTGTGGGGGAGGGGCTAGTTACTTAGCGAAAACTGCCCTGCGAAAAAGTTGAATAATTTTTCCACTAATCAGTAAATATACAAAGGTCAGATACGCCTAACGACGATATAATCATTTCTTATATTATTCTAATCAGATTTGTGAAAAGTTTGTGATTCATAGGATTTATATACTGAAGTTAAGAGAGAGACATGTGAGAGGGAAATCAATTAAAAAACAAAACGAAATAGCAAGAAAAAAATATGTATTAAAAATACTATAAATTCTAATCCTAAATTCTATCCCTAGAAACCTATGTGTGGTCTGTCTAGGGTCAACTCTCATTAAATTTTTATTCTTTAAATATCCATAATTTCCCAAACCTTAATTAATAATAACTAACCACTTATACAAAAATAGTCATAATAACTAAATATACATACAAAAATAGTCATTTACATTTTTTTCCATCTGCATTAAATAACTGGAGAGTAGTCCCTTTACCCAGGGCTGTTCAAGGAGTGGAGGAGGGAGGTGACCGAGGAAAACTGCCAAAGGGGCTCTGTCTAGAGGGAACCACGACTGGAGATAATTTTGTACCTGGGGTTGATGCCGCAGCTAGTGCTTTTTTATGTTCGAGTCAGGACCGGGAGGGGATTGTAATTAATTTTGCCCCTGGTGCCATAAACCCTAGGAGCGGCCCTCTGTTTACCCATACGAACTGAAACGAAATCGTTTAACTTGAATCACAAACTCAGATAATTAATATGTTTAATATTTTTGGGCACATCTAACCGATATTTAGGTCCTACTTACCTAAAAGAAAGTTAGATCACATATTTAATTATAAAGAACTTTTGAAATACTGATTAATCTGAGAATCGTAACTGTGAATTGGACGTCCAGCATACAAATACAGAGTTTGAATCCTCTCCTTGGGTTATCTCTTTTATGGCACTTGGTATCGACCAAATAAAATATAGCGATCACAAATTCTGTCTGGATGTCGGTCCCTGTTTTACTAGTTTAGGCACTTCCAGGTTAGCTAGGACGATGAAATTTGGCAGACGTATCAGGGACCAGATCATGTGATATTATAAATTGTCATTTCAGCAATTCGAACATCTGGGAGGGGGAGTGGGGGGACGGTTAATTCGGAAAAATTAGAAAAAATGAGGTATATTAAACTTACGAACGGGTGATCGGATCTGAATGAAGTTTGATGTTTGGAAGGAAATCGTGTCTCCAAGCTGTTATTTTAACTTCTGACCAGATCTGATGATTTTGGAGGAGTTGGAGGGGGAAACGCAAAATATTGGAAAACGCTTAGAGTGGCAGGATCGGGATGAAACTTGGTGGAAAAAATAAGCACAAGTCCTGGATACGTGATTGACATAACTGGAACCGATCCGCTCTATTTGGGGGAGTTGGAGGGAGGGTTAATTCTGAAAATTAGAAAAAATTAGGCATTTTTAACTTACGAAGGAGTGATCGGATCTTAATGAAATTTCATCTTTAGAAGGACCTCGTAATTCAAATCTCTTATTTTAAATCCCGATCAGATCCAGTGTCGTTGGGGGGGGGGGGGTCGAAATCTTGGAAATTGCTTAGAGTTGAGAGATTATGATGAAACTTGATGGGAAGAATAAGCATAAGTCTAAGATACATTAATGACATAACCGGAACGGATCCACTCTCTTTGAGGGAGTTGGGGGGGGGTGGGTTCGGAAAAATTAGAAAAAATGAGGTATTTGTAACTTACGAACGGGTGATCAGATCTGAATTAAATTTGACATTTAGAAGAACTTTGTGCTTTAGAGATCTTATTCTAAATCCCAATCAGATCTGGTAACATTGGGGGGAGCTTGAGGGGGAAACTGAAAATCTTGGAAAACGTGAAAATAAGGTATATTATCTTGCGAATAAGATACCTCAATCAGATCTTAATGAAACTTGATATATAGAAAGATCTTATGTCTCAGATGCTCCTTTTCAATTCAAATCGGATCCGGATATATAGAGGGTTGGAGGGGGAAACTGAAATCATGGAAACCGGAAATCTTGGAAAACGCTCAGAGTGGAGAGATCGGGATGAAACTTGATGTGAAGAATAAGCACAAGTTATAGATACGTGATTGACATAATTGGAACCTATCTGTTCTCTCTGGGAGAGCTGGGGGTGTTATTTCAGAATTGGGAGATTGCCCACAATTTGTTTGGCTGAAAGCTAAATCGTAAAATTGCCCATTATGTGTTTTTTTTGTCATTCTGTTCAAGTTAACCTGGATACTTTTCATTGTTATAGATTGTCTTAATGCTCGGCTGTACAAGGAAAAATATTTAAATTGTCCAGGATTGACAAGTTTCAGTAGGTTAATCTATCAAAAGTTCGTTATTGTGTTTACTTACCTGGAATTATAGGTGACAATTATTCTTATTACAATTTTTTTTTAAGGCCATATTTCCACAGCCCCTTCCAGCCTCAGTGAAATTGCTATTGTTGGAATGAATATTAATTATTAGTGAATTTCTAGTGATTAGTGAATGTTTAGTTATTATGGTGGTATTGATAGCATGTTCTCTCATTGACCTGTTTCCTCCACCTTCCCCGCGAACAGGCGTTACATTTTAAGAGAGGCAGTAAAATATATTTTCATGTCCGTTAAGTGTTTTACTAATAAATCAGTCCTTAGTGAAAGGACATCGTCATATCAGCAAATTAGAGGAATGACTAACACCTCCCTTTTGATGTGCCTTTGGAGCCAGAGGGAGAATAGGATAAGACCTATTTTAAAATATAGTTGAAGGTAAGGCCGTTTCCAGGGGGATGTTAGGGTGTTTGAGCCCCCCGAAATGTTTGTCTGACATGTAAAAACGTAACAAAATAAATATGTAACACGTTTTCATGGGGTTTAAAGTTTTTGTGTACCCCCCCCCCCCAAAAAAAAATCCTGGATACAACCCTGGCTAAAACAGCTTTCCAAGATTCTGTTATTTACTAGGTCTTATAAATGTAGGAATTTGATCAACGATTATTTGATAAAGAAATTTTGGAACGAATAAAAATCACGTTACATTTACGAAATACACTTTAGAGACGCGAAGGAAGCCATTGGTTATTTAAATATCCTGCTTTTAAAAGTGTTATCACGAGTCCAAAATCGTCAAACTAACTTTTTAAACCCGGAACAATGAAAAAATACTTTGATTTTGGATTTTCGATAATTTTTCACTTTTACTATCATTTTTTTAGCTTGTACTTGTTACAGAAAATTTGATACTACCCTAGCATTTGTATCTTTTAATATATCATTGTTTCATATTTATCGTGAGTCCGAAATTGTCACAAGGGGATAAGAATAATTTCGAAAAGAACAAATGTCACGCATATGTGTTTTAGTTTACAATGGATTGATAACAAAATGTATTTTTGTTTGTTTTACTTTGTCTTTGACGCCCCAAGCTGAAGTTTCCAAAGGTTCATTTTCAGGTGTCTAAAGAACAGTTAGAGCAGGAGCAAAACTGGCTCTTTCGGTCTGATTATATAAATGATTGATCAGAGCACCGATTCCATCATTCTCTATGTGCGTTTTGTCACATAACGGTGTATTTCAGTTTATTTAGTTCCTTTTTTATTAAGTTAAATAAAAAAAAAACAAGTTTTTTTAACTGAAAGTAAGGAGCGACATTAAAACTTAAGGCGAACATAAATTTCTCCTTATATGAAAGGGGCTTTTCCTCCCCAACTCCCCGCTCTTTAAGCTAAATTTAAACTTTTTCTGTTAACTTTAATTTTTAAAACATTAAAAGAAAATTTAAGCGGAGGAGCTGGGCGTTGAAGAGGAAAAGCCCCTTTCACATAAGGAGTAATTTCTGTTCGCTTTAAGCTTTGATGTCGCTCCTTTATGTTATTACCTTGTAAAAACTTACCTCTCAATTAATATAACCGATCTTACTTAATAGTGATTACTTACTGAATAAACACTTGTTATGCTCTACTAGACGATGCTTTAACAGCAAAATAAGTTTTACGCGAGTAATTTGAAAATTGAAAGAACGGGGGAACGTCTACTGGTCAACCTTCCCTTGTTTATATGCCAATTCTTTTCCTATTACTAATAATTAGGGTTGAAATGAAAAAATAGTTAGAGTTAAAAATCTTGCAGCTCCATCTTTTAAGAAAATTCCAAACAGGAAGGAATTTAGTTTATCCCGATAGGTAAATACACCAAGAATTTTCTGTTTAGAAAAGAGTGAATTTTAGCTGATTGAGCACTGAAGCACAATAAACCAATAAATAAATTAACATGTTTCAAAAAACATTTCTGATGGCATTTCAGTGATTAAAATTGTTTATTAAACACTAAAAGTTTCAAAAGAACAATTGTAATAAACTCATTGCAACGAACTAGTGAATGTGGTTTGAACATTAAATAAATTTCCCACAAAAAAAGATACAAATTTTACGAACCCGTAGAACCTTTGGAACTAACCAAAACCGTTGTTAGCTTATGCTGATAGACAAATATAACAATAATTTTCTATCTGTCAAAGAACGAAGTACAGCTTACTGAGCTCCGAAGTACCAAAAGCAAGTGATTAGTTGCACTATATTTCATAAGCAAGGGCGTATTCAAGATTTGTTCCGGGAGAGGGTCTACAAAGAGACTTTAAAAAATGTATCAAGCAAAATTTGTCTATGTGCATTTTTGTTACGTTTCTACGAGTTGGCTAAAATTTCGAAGGGGGGGGGCAGGCCTCATTACCTTCCTCCCTGGATACGAATTTGTCCAGAAGTGCTTTTCAACGCAATTTAATGGTTGCAATTGCCTATTGAAAGCTAAAAGTTTAATTGAAAAAAGTTCAAAAGTTTAAAAGCCTATTGAAAAACAATTTCTCTAAGTTTACTGACCTAAAATAAATCTAAAATTAGCAGTGCGAAACAGAAAACAAAATAAAGAACATCTGTAAAAACACAACGAGTTATAAAGAAACATGCTCCGGTAGGCATCTGAGAACAAAGGATGTGAGGAAAGAGTGGGGACTTTTACATCAAAAATAGACAAAACTGCATAATTACGTCTTGCTCGGAAAAAAATATACACAATAAAACATATAGGCTGGTATTAGCTTCTTGGTATTAGGTCATATATCTGCTGTAGATCTGTCTTGGATATTTTTTCCCCAAGAAATTCTGCATTAATCCTCCTTAGGAAAATTCCTGGTCAACTTCCATGTATGGAATTGCAAGGAAGATTGCGGACCGGAATGTATCGCTTTGCTGATATATGATAAGATAATACTTTACTTAAGCATCCCTTTCATAAGCTACAACTTTAGATTTACATCTAAAGTTGCTTAGTTGCTTTCACCTTTGGCGTTCTAAAATCTGTGTTTAGGGATGACTTTCCGATTACTTGGGTAATAGCCTGGGTCTGCTATCCCAATATAAAGCCCCCTCGTTTTCCATGTGTAGCAGTCAGGATCTTCCTTCTTTGCAAAAATGCCCCCTCCCCTTCTTTGTTCGAGTTGCAACTCATACCTTTTACCTTCATAAAGTTGTCTCAATTTGATTAAATTTCAATAAGGAAGGGCTAAGCACATATGAGCCTTTTATTATAAGCTTTTAATTTTTTTTTTTTAGACAGAGGTATAATTTGATATGAGACAGGGGAAGCAACTGCCCCTCTCAGACCTTGGTTTATCTGACCCTCCAACCAGAAGTATTACGAATTTACGCCACTGCTTATTTGGCTGTCATGATACTTGGAATCTATATATATAAAAATAAGTTGTATGTGTGTGTGTGTGTCGAGTGACGTCATGTTTGTGTGTCGACTGACGTCATTATAAGGATTGAGCTGTATGCGTCATGAAGTTGTTTGTCGAATGAAGTCATGTTTGTCAACTGATGAAATTACATACCGGGACACCAGGACACAAATGACGACCGGGACACAGGGAATATAAATGACGACCGGGAACCTCAAAGAGAATGGGACACCCGGACACAAATCACGACCGGTACACAGGGAATATAAATGACGACCGGGACACAGGGACACAACTACAAAGGGGACGCCGGGGGCACAGGCGGGATTTATAAATGACGACCGGGACACAGGGATTGTTTGAATAGAAACTAGATCTACGTTGCATGGGCAACGTGAGGTGTTGCGGCAACCTTTGCTCGGCTTCGCCGAGTAAAGTGTTGCGAGAGCAACACTTTGGTTTTGTTTCCTCGCTGCGACTAAACGCTGAAGTTGTTAATCTGTAAGGATGCTAAAATACATACTAGGTACACCAACTCGCAAAAGTTGCAAACTCCTCATTGCTAAAGATGATTGTAGCCTTACAGCCGATTATTACTTGCAAGTCCCCTACATGTCTTACCACTGGAACCAAATTGGTCTTACCATCAAATACAACGGAAACAAAAAATAGGTACACCAACTAGTAAGAGTTGCGAACCCCTCATTGCCGAGGATAATTATGAGCTAACAGCCGACTGTTGCTTACAACTCCCCTATATGTCTCACAATTGGTATCGGCCTATTTTTGGTTTCAGTGTGTACCTTACTACTGAAGTTGTCAACCCCTTTAAACTTTCAAACTGGTATATCTCATGAAGGAATTTTTGTACAAAAAAATGGATGACCTATACTTTGATCAGCTCATCAAAAGCTATCGACTGCCGTCGAAAAAAAAAATCTATCTGTATTAGTTCAAAAGTTGACTTTTTTGCCGTAGGCCAACTTTCTAACGTCATCACTTAGAAAGGAGCAAAGGATAAACTCTAATTTCCTTAGCAATGAGAGAACTTTTAAAGTTTAAGAGGCACATCTGATACCATTTCTCTACCGCAATCCCAAGTGCGAAAAACCGAATGATAAACTCAGCCGAAATCACAGCAGCACTTTCGGACCCGTGGGAAAATGCCACTTTTTGGCTTCTCTAAATTTTTCTATTTATCACTCAAAGAAGATATATTGGCTGTGGGGCAGGGTAACTATCGCATATATTTAACACTTACAGATTTTAGTCCATCTTCAATTTGAAACTGGTGCCTGCCTGCTTGCCTGCTAGAACGGAGCTTTCCACTCGAAAGCAGAAACATGGTTTGATGAAACGAAAGCTTGGCTGCATAACTTCAGATAGTCCTCTCTGACATAGGCTATACAACTCCTCTTCACTTCAC
Source organism: Artemia franciscana (assembly GCF_032884065.1). Lineage (NCBI taxonomy): Eukaryota > Metazoa > Arthropoda > Branchiopoda > Anostraca > Artemiidae > Artemia > Artemia franciscana. The sequence continues at coordinate 10,127,546 of NC_088870.1, read as the reverse complement.
ACACTATAGGCTCTGGCTCAAGGACAAGCAAAAACCATCCTTTTTGGCCTCAGGCAAGAGTTCTACGAAGCTTTCCAAAATGTAAAGTCATATTCATCAATCCGGCCTAAGGTCCACACTTTCCGTAAAAACCGCAGAGGTTAGACCCTTACCACTTTCTAGCAATAAGCTGAAATCGGGGTGCTAGGAACAAAAAAAAAACAAAAAAAACACGACAAAACCAAAGTGTTGCTCTCGCAACACAATTACAGACCGGGACACCAGGACACAAATGACGACCGGGACTCCGGGACACAGGGAATATAAGTGACGACCGGGACACTCAAAGAGAAATTACAAACTGGGACACCGGGACACAAATGACGACCGGGACACAGGGAATATAAATGACGACAGGGACACATCATTAGAATAATGAGGTATAGATCTGAATATGGATTGTTTTTCCCATGGACACTTGTATGTTGCATGTTCAAGAGTCAGTAAACCTGACAATCTATTTATATGCACAGACAATGGGACAGCGAAGAATGTTGTATATTCGCATGTTTTACGTAGTTAAAAACATATATATATATATATATATATATATATATATATATATATATATATATATATATATATATATATATATATATATATATATATATATATATATATATATATATATATATATATATATATATCTATTCACAGGTGGTACACAGGGACACAACTACAATGGCGCGTAACTAATATGGCGCGTAACGACTTACGCGCGCGGGGGGGGGGGGCTTGGGGGGCGCGAAGCGCCCCACCAACTAGGTGTTGGGGTGGCACGAAGCGCCATCCCAACAGCTAGTTATTTATAATGTTATTGTTATAGTGTATATATGTTGTTGCTAATTATTGAGTATTGAATTGTTATATTATTCTATAGTCTGTATTGTTATTAAAAAACTGTCCTGCCTCTTTTTAACGCTTTCAGAAGGTCTCAAATATGAAGTTTTCATACCGAAAGATGTTTTTACCTTACCTTGAAGATTTATTTTCAACCCCCTTTGGACAAAAAAAAAAAATCTTTCCTTAATCAATTACCGGACCCACCTAAACAAAATTTGTGATTTTTCTTCAATCTTTTTAAATCTGTGTTCATTTTTTGCTGGTATCCAAGAAAACAGCTGCAGAATACAGTAATACAGCGTACCAATACAGCTGCAGGAGACATGGAACAAGCAACACGTCGGTAAAGTTATCCTTAATTTAATTGTACTCCGTGGTAAACTGAATTTAGGATAAAAATCCTCAACTGATTTGTGGTTTATATTCCTCGATTTTAAGTTTTTAACTTTGGGCTTTGAGATAAACTGCTCACTCTCGGGTCAGAAAATTTTCCTAAATCTGTGCTAGTCCCCTGAAAGATTAAAAAGGCCACTTCAGTTATTTACGCAAGATTCCTATATAAATCTTTGTCATGGATTTAATTTGCCAAGGTAGTCAAATTTTCTCCCCTCTGGACAAGTATTAGGTCAACTTATCTGAAAACCACAGTTTCCTAAGGTTTTTCTGTTGGCTGTTTGAAAATTATGAAGTTTTCAGCACAGTACCAAGTTTGGTCAGTGTTGCCACGTTGAACCGTGAAAATGAATAAGAAAAAGTAAGTAGTTATATTTGACATCACTTTTCGCCCATAAACAGCTTCTCAAATTGTTTGGTGCCCTATTTTTTTAGCCTTTTTCCGATTTTAACCTAACTTTCTTGGCCCTCGTTACTACCAAAACTGCATAAATGCGCTTGAAAATCTGTTTTATTAAGAGCTACCCTGCCCGTCGCCTGTTGCTGCAAACTTAAAAGAAAAGAAATTCAAAGAAAGTTCCCCTGCAAAAAATTCCACCTCGCGGAAAGCTCCCCTCAGTGGAAAATTACCCCTACAAAGGGATATTCTCCTGAAAGTTGTCCTTAGCAGAAAATCTCCCATACCACTGGAAGATTCTCAACACGGATTAATAACGACCACATTTTTAAATTTAGAAGTATTAGAAAAATTTTCTCCGGAAAATCCCCCCCCCCCATGGACCACCCTATCCCCGGAAAATTACCCTCTGAAAAATTTTCTCTTGGCGATATCTATTCAGTTTTGGCTATTCTTTTAGCTATAGCTATTCATTTTTAGCTAGATTTTAGATATTCATTCAATTAATTGACCAATCAGCTAAAGCAACTTCCATTTACGTAGATTTATACTAATCAATAAAACTGTGTATTGCGGTATTCAATTTCATCAAGTGAAGTTGAAGCTGCACATTTTTTCTCTACCGTCTTTATCACCTTTATTTAGCTTCAACATTTTTTACGACTTTCTAATGACCTACCAAACTATAGTAATTTACAGTAATGCATTATAGTAATTGTAACTTATATATGTAACTACATATTATTTTAATAAGCTTTATAAATTAGAAATTAATTCAAAAGGAGTTAAAAAAAATAAAAAAACAAGATCTGTAACTTACAAATTTGTTGGTTTATTAAAAAAGCCAAAACTAACAAAAACGTAAACCTGAGACTACTTAAGTTTTATTAAATCAACTACTTTCAAATAACCACGGTAGGAGATGAGTGTCGACATTATTATGCTTAAAGTAGCTACGAATATATTCTTCAAAATATTCAATTTCATCAAGTGAAGCTGCACATTTTTCATTCACCGCTTGTTTATCATCTCTATTTAGCTGTTCACTTATACAGTCATCTTCACTGCCTGAACCGAAGCTCATCCTTTTCTTTGTATCAAATGCCCAGTTTTCAGTACCCTTTTCCTCTTTTAAATATTTCTTAAATTCTGGATGTAAAGCTCTTTCCTTATATTTATGCATCCTCTTCACGAGGGTCTTCATAATTCGATGTCGAGTTGAAGGAGACGCTGGTGAAGCCCCTGATTCTCCGGGAGTCCTGTTGATAGAGGTAGGAAGTGATGAATCGGATTTTGTTCGCATTCCAAGGGTTAATGGGACCTCCAGCATGCTGGCTCCAGTGCATTTATCATCTGAAAATATAATGATAGTTATGATTTATTTCTTACCCACTAATGTAGAGCACAAAAACAGAGAGAAAAAATTATGAGAAAAGTATTGACTCAAGATCATAAAAAGGTGACAAATGACTTAAGTTTGTATCTGACAGCATTTTGATTGCTACAGCAATGATGTAAACCATTGTACTATAACTATTACTACTGATACCGTGTAGCAATAATCAGCCTAAAGTCAACCTGTTTGTACGCTCCTTATCCACCCAGTTTATTAAAAGTAAATGTAAATGAATAAAAAACGAAGGCAAGAAAAAAAAAATAGACAAATGAAAGGATAATATTCAGCCAGTTAAAGAGATGTATAAAAAAGTAGGTATTTCGGCAGGGACCTCTTTATTGCTAAAAAAAAAAAAAAAAAAAAAAAAAAAAAAAAAAAAAAAAAAAAAAAAAAAAAAAAAAAAATCTAACGTTCCCCTAGCCACCTTAGCAAGGGTTTCTTTGCTTATTTCTTTAAAGTGGTTTTATTTTTCGAAGTGGTTTTATTTTTTGAAGTGATTTACTTTTTGAAGTGTTTTATTTTTTGAAGTGGATTTATTTTTTTGAAGGGGTTTTAATTAAGACTTCAAGACTTTTAAGGGGGTTTATAGACTTCAAGAGCTTAGTTTATCTTTTACATTTTGTTCGGAGGAAAAGGGGGGCACTGCAGATAGTTTAGCCGTGATTCTCGCCCAAATAGCCACTTTTTTCCGTAGCCACTTTCAGGAAACGTCCTCGATGTTGTTTTGTCCTCAGATTAATACTAATAGAAAGTTCAGAAGCACAGGGAAACAGATGAGAAACCGATTGGTACGGAACGAAAAGTGTTCTAAAAATAGTTGCAAGTACTGGTAAGATGTACTTGTGTGCGTTTAGTGTAGCCAAAATTCCAAAACATTTCATTAGATTCAGGTCAGATCAAAAACTGATGATTTTGAACAAGAGCTACAAATCTTGAATTTTCGCATGCAATCTTGAACTTCATTCAATCCAAGAACTACAAAATCTTGAACTTTCGCAAAATATTGAACTTTCGCAACATTTTGAAGTTCTGATCGGTACCGATGGAAAACAGCAAAAATTTCTAGCCCCATAACCTGTAGGAAACATTGGAAAACTGATCTTTTTAGTACCGATTGGTTTTTGAGCGATTCCCAATGCGTCTGAAAGACAATCACAAAGGCAGCTAAATAGTCATGCCAGGGAAGCCCATAAGCCTTAACAGAAGAAGAAGCTTACAAAGACGAATCTTTATGTAACGGGCTGTTAAAGTGCTTCAAACACCACAAATTTTAACTATCAGCTAAGAGTCTATCTGACTATACTTGCACACTAAGCTCAAAAATCAGTACTTATCTTCTTATAATTCAACTCCTAGAATCAAAAGATCTACTGAAGGAAATCTGAGCAGATCCTAGATGAATTAAATAAAAAAAACAATTTTTTTTTACTGAAAGTAAGGAGCGACATTAAAACTGAAAACGAAAAAAAAATACTTCGTATATGAAAGGGGCTGTTCCCTCCTCAACGCCCCGCTCTTTACGCTAAAGTTTGACACTTTCTCTCAACTCTGCTTTTTAAAACAGTAAATGACTTTAGCGTAAAGAGCGGGTCGTTGGGAGGGAGCAGTGGAATCCTGTTATTTTTTGCCACATGAAAGATCACAGATGCGTGTTTATTTTTTTTTTTAGGGGGTGATCATATCGACTCAGTGGGCCGAGAATTTCGAGGGATGGCTCATTTCAACGGAAGTGAAAAGGTCTAGTATTCTTTTTAAGTGACAAAAAAATTGGAGGGCAACTAGACCCTCTCCCACGATACATTTTTTTCTGGGAGGATTTGGCACTGGAAAATTTTCCATTGAGAGGGAAATTTCCAGGAGCAACTTTTCAGGAGAAACTTTTACACCGGGTGAATTTGCCAGATTTCCTATATGAAATTTTTTTTTATATATCTTGCTTTCTCTTTACCGATTCAATCTCACGCGTGATGTTGAAGGTAATTATCCTTGCTAAACTTTCACCAGGATTGTATTTTCCAGAGGATATTTCTCTGGGGAGAAGGATTTTTCATGGAGATGGATCCAGATATACTGGCAATTTAAAAAAATACAAGTTTTTTTTCGACTGAGAGTAAGGAGCAACATTAAAACTTAAAACGAACAGAAATTATTACGTAAATGAGGGGGATCACCCCTTCCTCAACACCTCGATCTCAAAGCTAAAGTTTGAGTTTTGTTCCAATTCTTTAAAAACGGCTCATGAAACACAAGGGTCGTTTAATTAGAGCAATAAGTAACTTTTTTCTTAAGTTCCGAAAAGCTGTAGCGTGAAGAGCGAGGTATGCCCATGAAAGAAATGAAATTGAAGGTTCTCCCACTACAAATATATTAACTAGGATTTCCTTATGCAATGGACTTCTCATAAATTTTTACCACTCGTTGTAACGAACTGTAAATAGACATATAATATGTAGAATGTATATAATTGGAATGTAAAAGTAGAAATAAGGAACATTTTGGAATTCTCACCAAAACTTAACTCCTTTGATATTTATATATATATATATATATATATATATATATATATATATATATATATATATATATATATATATATATATATATATACATATATACATATATACATATATATATATATATATATATATATATATATATATATATATATATATATTGTTGCTGAAAAGTCTTTTGTAGGTAGGGGGGGGGTCGCTTGTGATGCAAATGAAGGGTCTAAGTATATATTTGCACATTAGGGGGTGGGGGTGAAAAGTCTTTTGTAGGTAGGGGGGGGGTCGCTTGTGATGCAAATGAAGGGTCTAAGTATATATTTGCACATTAGGGGGTGGGGGTTTATACTCTGTTGATATATAGGTGGTATGAAATTCATGAATTTCTAAGTAAAACTGGAAATACAAGGAAAGAGGTGAAGATAAAGCCCCCCCCCCCCCGTCAAAATACATTAACTAGGATAATTGTGCATCCTATGAAGTAAAAACTGTTTATCTTAACATATCTCCTTATGTGATGGACTGCTCATACATCTATACCTAACTAGTTTATGGGAGAAGTTGCTCGAACTAACTGGAACCGCCCCGCCCCCCCCCCCCAATATAAGGGCTTTTAGTCAAAATATGCATATAAAAAGAAATGGGTTTTGTGGAAATTCCAAAACGCTCCTTGTTTCTGCTTTTATATTTCGATTATATGCATTTTATATATTAGATTTCTTTTAATTTGCTAAAATTTCAAATAATGTAAAACGAAAAATATTTTATTCAAAACCATTTTATTGTGGAATGCGTACTAAACTATTTCTTGATACCGCTATTTAAAAAAAAATGATGTGTAGTTTAAAATTGTTTTTATATCAAATAATTATAAATATCTTGGGAAATGGTTTATATTAAGACAGCCCAAACAAAATTTGCTATTAATTTTTGAAAAGCCGATGAGCCTTGAAAGACGGTAACTCTGACTTCAGGTTTCAGCTAGCAATATTATTATTAATATGATATTCACTGAAGGTTCCTAAAGAGCACAGCTTAGATACCAATCCAATTAAAAAAAATTCCATCTCACCTATGAGAAGCTTTTGGTACAGAGTTCTGAATTTGGTGCCTCTTCCAAACCCACACTCCGACGCATACATCGTACTACAACACACCCTAGGTGGGAACGTAATTTTGTTTTTTTTTGCATACAGTTTAGACACCAATGCCAGTTTCCTGTTTCCAATTGGATACCAATACTAGTCTCCAGCCGCGAATTGTGTCCCAAAAATGAATCGAGTTTTTATAGGTGTAAATTGGTATCTAAGCCGTGCTAAAGAGTATTATAAAGGCATTAAAAGTATAACCTGCTAAAAATTTAGCCATGAGTGATACGCGGAACGCATCTTAAGCAGCAAATCATATTTGAGCTCCATAGTTTCTCTTTGGCTTATCAGGGAAGTCAGAGTTAGTTTGTCGTTTCTATATAGCTAATTAAATAGAAAAAAAATATGTTTTTTCAAGTGAAAGCGAGGAGCAACATTAAAACGAACAGGAATTATTACGTGTATGAAGGGGATTGTTCCCTCCTCAACACCTTGCTCTTTGAGCTAAAGGTTTTTAGTAATTTTAGAAATGCTTCCTATTGTTCAAATTAAATGACCCTTGTGTTTCAGATGTTGATCCTAAAGAAATGGGACAAAGTACAAACTTTAGCGTAAAGAGCGTATATGTATATGTTTAGAACATATATTTTGGCAACTACCAGTTTTTTGCTTTTACGCCATTTGTAACTGTCACACTAAGTACACTCCACACTCCTAAGTAGCCTACTTTATCTAGATACGAAAGATAACTGCCATGTCTTCAAACATAGTTGGCACTGAGTCTGATACTAACGATGGTGAAGATGCAGCTAGTGCGATGGAATTAGATAGTGAAGAAGATAGGAGAAAAAGAAGAGAATCGACGTCAGCTAAGAAAAAGTATACCCGATCGCGGTCCAAGTTTCAGTCTAGTTAGCTGAGAATGCCTGAGTGTTCAACTTGGCTTGCAAGAGAAAAAGCCAGTGACGAAATAGGGTTTTGTACGTACTGTAAAAAAAGCTTTATTTGTGGGATTATCTCAAAAACTTATTTTTCGGAAGGTTCTTAATTTAATTTGGAAAAAAAGAGCTTTTGCCTGGTTCTGACCTAGAGTTCGAATAAATGTCCATCAAAAGTACTTCAGACGGAAAACCTTCTTATGCACGCCTAATAGGCTTGTTTTTTATCGCAAGGACTGAACTAGTATCATGTACTATAGTTGTCGGCTGGGCGTTAAGTAGAGATAGAATGGAGTACCCTTCCTAATGTTTTTAGCTAGTTCGATGCAAAATTTGAGTTGGTAAAATAGTGGTGCGAAGCGCCACTATTTTACTGGCTTTTTTTAACGCAGCCAAGTAGCTGCGTTAAAAAAGTAGTATATGACGAAAAAGTAGTATATGACGTAGTATAGTATATGACATCGTATATGACAAGTAGTATATGACGAAAATCAATGAAAGGAAATCAGTCTCAGTCTTTAAGGAACAAAAATGAAGTAATTTTAAAAGTAATATCGCCCAAATCAGGTGGTAAAAGTAACCGGTGAAATCCATTCCCCCACCAAACTTTTTGGATAGTGACACCTCTATTCGGTACGAGACCAAGTCCAAGTGAAGCAAGAACTTCCACTTCTTAGTCCCAGCCTGTTATCTCTTTGCACTTCCATCATAGGGCAACTCTTCTACAACTGCCACTAATTTCTTATTTTCAATTTTTTCTTTAGCCTTTATCTTACCCTGCTATGATAACTCTACCCCCCCCCCCCCGCCACGTCAAAAAATTGAAAAAGAATTAAAATAAATAAAAATATAAAAATAAGCGCAATGGAATATTCTACTCAGTTTTTCCTGCCTATATTTTGGAATGTTGGTAGAATAATCCAAATGTTTTTTTTCTTCTTTATGTTCATTTGTCATGCTTTTTCTTTCGCTCTTATATGTTTCATGTTGTTACAATTTTCCGGAAAGGTGAATGCTGCATTGGGGGGGGGGGGGTATTTTATGTAGGCAGCATTCTCCGGAGCGGAATACACCGAACCCTCGTTTCTATTAATGGGCGGTTATCATACACAGTATGTGACTTAAACGCCATCTTTGTATTTGTTTTGGTGAATGCTAGAATATGATATTGCTATGACAACGTAAATTTGAACAGGGCAGGGTAAATTTTCCAGAGGGATTTTCCGCGAGAAGGAATACACCTAGCACCAACAGAAATACGGCTACGAAGCAAAATTAAATTTGGGATTGAACCGTGGGTTTGACGACCGATCGTGCCCTATTAGGGATACAGTTGTCCAATTCCGTTCGGTAGAAGTATTGCCATATGGGCATTGAGATGGATATGTGCCGTATGTAAGACTGAAATGAAATGGAATTTGTAACATGATTAGCCGATCAAAACCGAAATCTAAGAAGATTCTATACTATTAACCCCCTATCCACATATTTTCCATATTAATGAAGGGGTCTAGTCAGGCCTGGATTTAAATTTTTGGTATCCCTAGGGCCAAGTGTTTTTGCCGCTCGGCATTTATACCATAGGAGGGTCGCTCAATTTTTTAAGAAAGCATTCTTTATGATGACAATTTTTATTTATTCGTAAAATAACATCACTTATGATAATAATTTTACTATCAAATATTTACACGATGGGGGTATTAAGTAAATTAAATAAACCAGCATGGTATGGGAAATAAATTAAATTCATTGGTAAATAGCAAGACATAAAAAAATGTACGCATTATGCATTATTTTTTAACTAGGACTATTTATCCTCAAAGCCAATTGACTAAGCCTTTCTCATTACTTTTTGTTTCCTGTGAAGGTACCTATGATGTCTATCGCAAGGCACTTCTTGGGTTAGCCTTCCGTCAACAGTGAGCAGGAATAAAGATGTCAATCTTTTGCAGCTGGTTGAAGGTCCGAAGTAGTTCTTCACCAGAAAAACGATGGAGAAAGATATTCCTCCTGTGCAATCTCTGATAGGCCTACTAAAAACCAATCTTAAGAACCATTTCATAACTAAGAACCACTCTTAAGAACCATTACATAAATTAGAACCATTCTTAAGAACCATTATACAACTAAGAACCGTCCTTAAGAACCCTTACATAACTAAAAAACATTCTTAAGACAGTGTCAATGTTTGGATGGGTGTCAACTGCATCAAAATGACACAAAACCTTGCTAGCCTCAGTTCAAAGCAGGCCTTTATTTCTTCATTACTATTTTGTTTCAAGACGGTTTTCAAATTTAAGCATTCATCAAACAGTTCGTGGTAACGACCTGTAGTAAGGAGCGACCCGACTCAATAGTAACCGAAACTCTAAAAAGTGGAATATTGGTACCAATAGTTACATCAAAAGAATCGCATTTTAATGCTGATTTTAAATATATAAGTTTCATCAAGATTAGTCTTACCCATCGAAAGTTACGAGCCTGAGAAAATTTGCCTCATTTTAGAAAATAGGGGAGAACACCCCCTAAAAGTCATACTATCTTAACAAAATCACACCATCAGATTGAGCGTATCAGAGAACCTTGTTGTAGAAGTTTCAAGCCCCTATCTACAAAATGTGGAATTTCTCATTTTTTGCCAGAAGACAAATAACGGATGCGTGTTTTTTTTTTTTTTCCATTGGTGATCGTATCGACTCAGTGGTTCTAGAGTGTCACTAAAGGGCTCATTCTAACGAAAATCAAAAGTCCTAGTGCCCTTTTTAAGTGACCAAAAAATTGGAGGGCATTTAGGCCCCCTCCCACGCTCATTTTTTCTCCAAAGTCACCGGATCAAAATTCTGAGATAACCATTTTATTCACCATAGTCGAAAAACCTAATAACTATGTCTTTGGGGAAGACTTACTCACCCGCAGTTCCCATGGGAGGGGCTGCAAGTTACAAACTTTGACCTGTGTTTACATATGGTAATGGTTACTGGGAAGTGTACAGACGTTTTCAGGGGGATTTTTTTGGTTTGGGGGGAGAGTTGAGGGGGGGGGTTACGTGGGAGTATCTTTCCATGGAGGAGCTTCTCATGGGGGAAGAGACTTTCAATGGAGGGGCGCATGATTTTCTAGCATTATTTAAAAAAACAGTGAAAAAATAAATACGAAAAGTTATTTTTACTGAAAGTGAGAACCAGCATTAAAACTTAAAACGAACAGAATTTACTACGCATATGAGGGGTTTATCTCCTCGTAATACCTCGCTCTTTACGCTTAAGCATTTTTAGTAATTTCAACTATTTATTCTACGGCCTTTGTGATTCACGGGTTATCCTTAAGGAACTGGGACAAAATTTAAGCTTTAATGTCAAGAGCGAGATATCAAAGAGGGGTGAGCCCCCTCATATACGCAATAAAAACATACGAATAGGGAAGTTCGCTACTTATTTTTTACTTATGAAAACGTTCGTAAAAAATTATAAGTTATAGTTGCCTTTTTAAGTAATCAAAAAATTGGAGGGCAACTAGGCCTCCTCCCTTGCTCCTTTTTTCTCAAAATCTTCCAATTAAAACTATGAAAAAGCCATTTAGCCCCAAAAAACTAATATGCAAATTTTTTTTTAATTATTTATGTACGGAGAGCCAAGATCAAAACATGCACTAATTCGAAAATGTCCAGAAATTAAACAAAAAAAAACAAGTTTTTTTTTAAATGAAAGTAAGGAGCGATATTAAAACTTAAAACGAACAGAAATTACTCCGTATTTCAAAGGGGCTTTTCCTCTTCAACGCCCCGCTCTTTACGCTATAGTATTTTTACTGTTTTAAAATGTTGAGTTAAGAGAAAGAGTCAAACTTTAGCGTAAAGAGCGGGGCGTTGAGGAGGAAAAGCCCCTTTGAAATACGGAGTAATTTTTGTTCGTTTTAAGTTTTAATGTCGCTCCTTACTTTCCTTTAAAAAAACTTGTTTTTTTTTTTGTTTAATCTGCAACCCTAGGTTCAATATCGTCGGGATAAAAACTCAGTAGCTCACTTGCGTGATTCATGATTTCTTAGGCAAACTTTTATGAAGCTGAGTATACCTATTTTCCCTTTTTGTGAGTTCGGCATGTAATGTATGTAATATAAAATTCAAAGTATTCAAACGAAAGTTTTCAGATCCTGTAAATGTAGCAATGCTGTAACATTGTGCCTCATATTCATCAAACCGTGCAAGTATCTTCCTTCTGTGTCGGTTGTCTGCTACATAAGTCCTGCTTACTTCTTTTTCTCGCTGCACTTTCTAGCCCTCCAATATTTTGTCTTACTTCATGAAGAAAACCACTAAGAGAGTTGTAATACATAATAACCTATCATAATTCTGTGGATTCATGCTGGAGTTTTATGTTCACCTTGTTACACCTTTCCAGTATGATACCCCATAAAATTGCCATGCCTAAGACCAAACATATTTGCTAATTTGCAATTATATTGTCTCCCCCAGTATGAATTAGCCGGTTAGAACATCAACAGGTTGACTCTAGTTCGGCATCGTGAAGTGACATACATGAGAGGAACATTTTCAAGTATAGTCGAAAATTTTCAAGTGTACTACTGTCAACCAGCGTGTGATCCCCGGGGAGACCCTCCTACACAGGTTGACTCTAGTTCGGCATTGTGGAGTGACATGCATGAGAGGTGTAGCATAAGTGGGAGATGGTAAGAATGGCAATGAAGGGGGGGGGGGGGGAATTAGCCATGACTTGATGCCCACTTAATTGGATTATTTGTCTTGGCTTTTTCTACAATTTTAATTTAAATAAAAAAAACAAGTTTTTTTAACTAAAAGTAAGGAGCGACATTAAAACTTAAAACGACCAGAAATTACTTCGTATATGAAAGAGGCTGCTTCCTCATCAACGCCTCGCTCTTTACGCTAAAGTTTGACTCTTTCTCTCAATTCTTCTTTTTAAAACAGTAAAAAACTTTAGCGTAAAGAGCGGGGCGTTGATGAGGAAGCAGCCTCTTTCATATACGAAGTAATTTCTGGTCGTTTTAAGTTTTAATGTCGCTCCTTACTTTTAGTTAAAAAACTTGTTTTTTTTATTTAATTTCTGGACGTTTTTGAATCAATGCATGTTTTGATTTTGGCTCTCCGCAGAGGAATAATTAAAACAAAATTTGCATTTTTTTTTGGCTAAATGGCTTTCTCATAATTTTGATCGAATGATTTTGAGAAAAAAAGAGCGGGGGACGAAGCCTAGTTGCCCTCCAATTTTTTGGTTAATTAAAAAGGCAACTAGAATTTTTAATTTTTTACGAATATTTTTATTAGTAAAAGATCTACGTAACTTATAAATTAGCTTACGTAAAGAACTTTTGTATTCTCATATTTTTATTACATATATGAGGGGGTTCGCCCCCTTGTCAGATCCTCGCTCTTTACACTAAAGCTTAAATTTTGTCCCAAATCCTTAAGAATGACCCCAGAATCACAAAAGCCGTAGAATAAATAGTTGAAATTACTAAAAATACTTTAGCATAAAGAGCGAGGTATTAGGAGGAGGTGAGCCCCTCAAATGGGTAATAATTTCTGTTTGTTTTAAGTTTTAATGCTGCTCCTTACTTCCAGCTGAAAGAACTTTTTCATATTTATTTTTTCATTGTTTTTTTTTTAAATAATGCTAGTAAATCCTGCGCTCCCTTCATGGAGATTTTCTTCCCCCATGACAAACTATCGATGGAAAGTTCCCCCAGAATATCCCCCTCTTCTCAGCCCCTCCCCCAACCAAAAAAAAATCCTCCTGAAAACGCCTGTACACTTCCCAATAACCATTACTATATGTAAGCACTGGTCAAAGTTTGTAACTTGTTGCCCCTCCCACGGGGACTGTGGGGGAGTAAGTCGTCCCCAAAGACATAGTTATAAGGTTTTTCGACTACGCTGAATAAAATGGCTATCTCAGAATTTTGATCCGTTGACTTTGGTAAAATAATTAGCGTGGGAGGGGGCCTAGGTGCCCTCCAATTTTTTTGGTCACTTAAAAAGGGCACTAGAACTTTTCATTTCCGTTAGAATGAGACCTCTTGCAACATTCTAGGACAACTGGGTCGATACGATCACCCCTGGGAAAAAAAAAAAACAAAAAAACAAAAAAACAAATAAACACGCATCCGTGATCTGCCTTCTGGCAAAAAATACAAAATTCCACATTTTTGTAGATAGGAGCTTGAAACTTCTACAGTAGGGTTCTCTGATACGCTGAATCTGATGGTGTGATTTTCGTCAAGATTCTATGACTTCTAGGGGGCGTTTCCCCCTATTTTCTAAAATAACGCAAATTTTCTCAGGCTCGTAACTTTTGATGGGTAAGACTAAACTTGATGAAACTTATATATTTAAAATCAGCATTAAAATTCGATTCTTTTGATGTAGGTATTGGTATCAAAATTCCATTTTTTAGAGTTTTGGTTACTATTGAGCCGGGTCGCTCCTTACTACAGTTCGTTACCACGAACTGTTTGATTAGCCATGACTTGACTTGCCCACAACTATTCCGTTTTTAATTCAAAATAGCAGGGTTCTCAAGGGAACCCTGCTATTCTTTCGATGCGCTGGCTTTATTTCTGGTTGAGGATCTGTCAGCAGTGCTATTACCAATTTTATTTTTCCATTTTTAATTCAAAATAGCAGGGTTCTCAAAGGAAACCTGCTATTCTTTCGATGAGCTGGCTTTATTTCTGGTTGAGGATCTCTCAGCAGTGCTATTACCAATTTTATTTTTCCATTTTTAATTCAAAATAGCAGGGTTCTCAAAGGAAACCTGCTATTCTTTCGATGCGCTGGCTTTATTTCTGGTTGAGGATCTCTCAGCAGTGCTATTACCAATTTTATTTTTCCATTTTTAATTCAAAATAGCAGGATTCTCAAGGGAAACCTGCTATTCTTTCGATGCGCTGGCTTTATTTCTCGTTGAGGATCTCTCAGCAGTGCTATTACCAATTTTATTTTTCCATTTTTAATTCAAAATAGCAGGGTTCTCAAGGGAAACCTGCTATTCTTTCGATGCGCTGGCTTTATTTCTGGTTGAGGATCTCTCAGCAGTGCTATTACCAATTTTATTTTTCCATTTTTAATTCAAAATAGCAGGGTTCTCAAAGGAAACCTGCTATTCTTTCGATGCGCTGGCTTTATTTCTGGTTGAGGATCTCTCAGCAGTGCTATTACCAATTTTATTTTTCCATTTTTAATTCAAAATAGCAGGATTCTCAAGGGAAACCTGCTATTCTTTCGATGCGCTGGCTTTATTTCTGGTTGAGGATCTCTCAGCAGTGCTATTACCAATTTTATTTTTCCATTTTTAATTCAAAATAGCAGGGTTCTCAAGGGAAACCTGCTATTCTTTCGATGCGCTGGCTTTACTTCTGGTTGAGGATCTCTCAGCAGTGCTATTACCAATTTTATTTTTCCATTTTTAATTCAAAATAGCAGGGTTCTCAAGGGAAACCTGCTATTCTTTCGATGTGCTGGCTTTACTTCTGGTTGAGGATCTCTCAGCAGTGCTATTACCAATTTTATTTTTCCATTTTTAATTCAAAATAGCAGGGTTCTCAAAGGAAACCTGCTATTCTTTCGATGCGCTGGCTTTATTTCTGGTTGAGGATCTCTCAGCAGTGCTATTACCAATTTTATTTTTCCATTTTTAATTCAAAATAGCAGGGTTCTCAAAGGAAACCTGCTATTCTTTCGATGCGCTGGCTTTATTTCTGGTTGAGGATCTCTCAGCAGTGCTATTACCAATTTTATTTTTCCATTTTTAATTCAAAATAGCAGGGTTCTCAAGGGAAACCTGCTATTCTTTCGATGCGCTGGCTTTATTTCTGGTTGAGGATCTCTCAGCAGTGCTATTACCAATTTTATTTTTCCATTTTTAATTCAAAATAGCAGGGTTCTCAAAGGAAACCTGCTATTCTTTCGATGCGCTGGCTTTATTTCTGGTTGAGGATCTCTCAGCAGTGCTATTACCAATTTTATTTTTCCATTTTTAATTCAAAATAGCAGGGTTCTCAAAGGAAACCTGCTATTCTTTCGATGCGCTGGCTTTATTTCTGGTTGAGGATCTCTCAGCAGTGCTATTACCAATTTTATTTTTCCATTTTTAATTCAAAATAGCAGGGTTCTCAAAGGAAACCTGCTATTCTTTCGATGCGCTGGCTTTATTTCTGGTTGAGGATCTCTCAGCAGTGCTATTACCAATTTTATTTTTCCATTTTTAATTCAAAATAGCAGGGTTCTCAAAGGAAACCTGCTATTCTTTCGATGCGCTGGCTTTACTTCTGGTTGAGGATCTCTCAGCAGTGCTATTACCAATTTTATTTTTCCATTTTTAATTCAAAATAGCAGGGTTCTCAAAGGAAACCTGCTATTCTTTCGATGCGCTGGCTTTATTTCTGGTTGAGGATCTCTCAGCAGTGCTATTACCAATTTTATTTTTCCATTTTTAATTCAAAATAGCAGGGTTCTCAAGGGAAACCTGCTATTCTTTCGATGTGCTGGCTTTACTTCTGGTTGAGGATCTCTCAGCAGTGCTATTACCAATTTTATTTAAGCTCTAAAAAAATGTGTTATTTGTTTAATTAAGAACATGAAAGGCATAACCATCGTGCCTTGGATATATTTTGTAACTGTAATGTACACTTTTAATGCCGCATCTGTGTATTGAGGCACTGAAGAAATTTCAAGTTCCTCCAGCAGTCCAAAAAGTAAAATGGCCTCTGCAGAGGCCATTTTTTCGTGAGACGCCGAGATTTACGGGAAAATCCCCAAAATCTGGGGATAGTGCAAGCCCTGGAAAGAAGGCAATTGATGAGTATAAGCCAAAAGCAATGAAAGAGAGAGATGATACCAAGCTATCAGCTTTCATTCTTGGGAGCCATCTGACAGTTATAAGGGGCTACAGAATTCTTGTGTTATTTTAAGATTATCTTTATGTGAAGCATAGCAGCTTTATGTGAAGCATAGCAGCTTTATGTGAAGCATAGCAGCATAGCAGCATTGCAGCAGAGTGCATCTGACACTTTGACGGTAAAACCCCTCATTCTAGTTTTATTAAGAAAAAAACTTGTTCAGTGATAATTTTTTGCGCGAATATAGTAAAGAACCAACCACAGCCCATAGTCATTAATAGTTGAAAAACACGTTTTGAAAAAAAATGCCTAATGAGTAAAAAATTTTCATCTGAGACTGATTCAGTAATGGTACCAGCATAAACCAAAAATATTCCCAGAAATCCTAAGGGAGTAAATATCAATTTCACATTTTTGATGCGATTTTGCGCCCCCGGCATTGTGCGCCCCTACGCTTGGGCCTTGTGGGCCTATTGATAAATCCTGGCATGGATATAATACTGGATAAAGTAGTTCTTGATTTTAAAACAGCGACAGTAGTAATTTATAAGAAAAAAACTCGTTCAGTGATAATTTTTTGTGCCCCCGGCATTGTGCGCCCCTACGCTTGGGCCTTGTGGGCCTATTGATAAATCCTTGCCTGGGTGTAATAATGGATAAAGCAGTTCTTGTATCAGTTTAAGATAAGTGATAAGAATTATGATGTTGTAACTTCAAGTTGTAAGTCCCAGTACAAAGTAACTACTAAAACAACAAAATTCTTACTTTTTCCTTATAAGTATAACTTTAGTAAAAATTATTTTATACTTGTCTTCTTTTGAGCCAAGGTTTCTTTTAGCTAAATTCTGGTCTTTGGCCAAATTGTTGAAAATTCCACATTTTCTACCTATATTTTGTGCACGGTCTGTCAATGTTTTAAAACAACGACAGTGGTAACTTTCTAATATAATGAAAAGGTTCATGGTAACGAACTGTAGTAAGGAGCGACCCGGCTCAATAGTAACCGAAACTCTAAAAAATGGAATTCTGATACCAATAGTTACATCAAAAGAATCGCATTTTAATGCTGATATTAAATATATAATCAAACAGTTCGTGGTAACGAACTGTAAGGAGCGATCCGGCTCAATAGTAACCAAAACTCTAAAAAATTGAATTTTGATATCAATTGCTACATCAAAAGAATCGCATTTTAATGCTGATTTTAAATATATAAGTTTCATCAAGTTTAGTCTTACCCATCAAAAGTTACGAGCCTGAGAAAATTTGCCTTATTTAGGAAAATAGGGGGAAACACCCCCTAAAAGTCGTAGGATCTTAACGAAAATGACACCATCAGATTCAGCGTATCAGAGAACCCTACTGTAGAAGTTTCAAGCTCCTATCTACAAAAATGTGGAATTTTGTATTTTTTGCCAGAAGACAAATCACGGGTGCGTGTTTATTTCTTTGTTTTTTTTTTTTTTCTTTTCTTTTCCCCAGGGGTCATCGTATCGACCAAGTGGTCCTAGAATGTCGCAAGAGGGCTCATTCTAACGGAAATGAAAAGTTCTAGTGCCCTTTTTAAGTGACCAAAAAAATTGGAGGGCACCTAGGCCCCCTCCCACGCTCATTTTTTCTCCAAAGTCAACAGATCAAAATTTTGAGATAGCCATTTTGTTCCGCATAGTCAAAAACCATAATAACTATGTCTTTGGGAATGACTTACTCCCCCAAAGTCCCTGGGTGTGGGGCTGCAACTTACAAACTTCGACCAGTGTTTACATATAATAATGGTTATTGGGAAGTGTACAGTCGGTTTCAGGGGATTTTTTTTTGGTTTTGGGGGTGGGGTTGAGGGGAGGGGGCTATGTGGGAGGATCTTTCCATGGAGAAATGTGTCATGGGGGAACAGAAATTCAATGAAAAGAGCGCAGGATTTTCTAAAATTACTATAAAAAAACAATGAAAAAGTAAACATGGAAAATTTTTTTTCAATTGAAAGTAAAGAGTAGCATTGAAACTTAAAACGAACAGAGATTATTACGCATGTGAGGGGTTCTAAAAATACTTTAGCATAAAGAGCGAGGTATTTAGGAGGAGATAAATACCTCGCTCTTTATGCTATAGTATTTTTAGTAATTTCAACTATTCATTCTACGGCCTTTCTGATTCAGGGGTCATTCTTAAAGAATTGGGACAAAACTTGCGATTTAGTGTAAAGAACGAGGTATTAACGAGGGTACAAACCCTCTCATATACATAATAAAAATTAAAGAATATAAAAGTTTGTTACGTAAGATAATTCTTAAGTTACGTATATTTTTTACTAACAGAAAAATTCGTTAAAAATAAAAATTTATAGTTGCCTTTTTATGTAACCGAAAAATTGCATGGCAACTAGGCCTCCTTTCCCATCCCTTATTTCTCAAAATCGTCTGATCAAAACTAAGAGAAAGCCATTTAGCCAAAAAAGGAATTAATATGCAAATTTCATTTTAATAATTTATGTGTGGAGAGCCAAAATCAAACATGCATTAATTCAAAAACGTTCAAAAATTACATAAAAAAAACTAGTTTTTTTAACTGAAAGTAAGGAGCGACATTAAAACTTAAAACGAACAGAAATTACTCCGTATATGAAATGGGTTGTCCCCTCCGCAATCCCTCGCTCTTTACGCTAAAGTTTGACTCTTTGCCACAATTCTGCTTTTTAATACAATTAAAAGCTTTAGCGTAAAGAGCGAGGGATTGCGGAGGGGACAACCCATTTCATATACGGAGTAATTTCTGTTCGTTTTAAGTTTTAATGTCGCTCCTTACTTTCAGTTAAAAAAACTAGTTTTTTTTTATGTAATTTTCATCAAGATTAGTCTTACCCATCACAAGTTACGAGAAAATTTGCCTCATTTTTGAAAATAGGGGGAAACACCCCCTAAAATTCATACAATCTTAATGATCACACCATCAGATTCAGCGTATCAGAGAACCCTACTGTACAAGTTCCAAGCTCCTATCTACAAAAATGTGGAATTTCGCATGTTTTGCCAGAAGACAAATCACGGATGCGTGTTTTTGTTTTGTTTTTTTTTTTCCCCAGGAGTGATCGTATCGACTCAGTGGTCCTAGAATGTCGCGAAAGGGCTCATTATAACGGAAATTAAAAGTTTTAGTGGCCTTTTTAAGTGAACAAAAAAATTGGAGGGCACCTAGGCCCCCTCCCTCAAAGAATCAAAATTCTGAGATAGCCATTTTATTTACCATAGTCGAAAAACCTAATAACTATGTCTTTGGGGACGACTTACTCCCGCGCAGTCCCCGTGGGAGGGGCTGCAAGTTACAAACTTTGACCTGTGTTTACATACAGTAATGGTTACTGGGAAGTGTACAGACGTTTTCAGGGGGATTTTTTTGGTTTGGGGGGGGGGGGAGTTGAGACGAGGGGTTACGTGGGAGGATCTTTCCATGGAGGAAATTCTCATGGGGGAAGAGACTTTCAATGGAGGGGGCGCAGGATTTTCTAGCATTATTTAAAAAAAAACAATGAAAAAATAAATATGGAAGGTTTTTTTCTACTGAAAGTGTCGAGCAGCATTAAAACTGAAAACGAACAGACATTATAACGCATATGAGGGGTTTACCTCCTCGTAATACCTCGCTCTTTACGCTAAAGTATTTTAAGTAATTACAAATACTTATTCTATGGCCTTTGTGATTCAAGGGTCATTCTTAAGGAATTGGGACAAAATTTAAGCTTTAGTGTAAAGAGCGAGGTATCGAAGAGGAATGAGCCCCCTCATATAAGCAATAAAAACATACGAAGACAGAAGCTCGCTACGTAAGTTAATTCGTAAGTTACGTATATTTTTTACTTATGAAAATGTTCGTAAAAAAATAAAAGTTATAGTTGCTATTTTAAGTAATCAAAAAATTGGAGCGTAACTAGGCCTCCTCCCTCGCTCCTTTTTTCTTAAAAATCTTCCGATTAAAACTATGAAAAAGCCATTTAGACAAAAAAAAATTAATATGCAAATTTCGTTTTAATTATTTATGTGCGGAGAGCCAAGATCAAAACATGTATTAATTCGAAAACGTCCAGAAATTAAACAAAAAAACAAGTTTTTTTAAATGAAAGTAAGGAGCGACATTAAAACTTAAAACGAACAGAAATTACTCCGTATATGATAGGGGTTTTTCCTCCTCAACGCTCCACTCTTTACGCTAAAGTTTTTTACTGTTTTAAAAAGTAGATGTAAGAGAAAGGTTCAAACTTTAGCGTAAAGAGCGGGGCATTGAGGAGGAAAATCCCCTTTCATATACGGAGTAATTTCTGTTCCTTTTAAGTTTTAATGTTGCTCCTTACTTTCATTTAAAAAACTTATTTTTTGTTTGTTTAATGTTTAAAAAAAACATGTTGAACTGAATTTTATATTACGTTGACTGTAATTTTAAACAAGCAAACAAAGTCAAATTTTAAAGCGCTTCTATAACAACTTTAAGTCAAGTTGGAACAATAATATAATTTGATTGCTATTGATTGATGTTATTGGTTGTTATTAATATAATATACAAGAATTAGAACAAGAATTTGGTTGTTTTGGCAGTTTTATAGGACCAGGAGTAACCACTTACAAAAAAGATTGTTAATCTCACTATAATCGCAACAAAAAGGAATTAAAAAAAAGTTCAAACCTATAATAGCCTCGAACAGCTGTTCCTCTCTTGTTTTGCGTTCTTTTAAACTTCTTTGCCAACTAGTTAAATTTTTTGTTTCTTCGTCAAGACTTTTATCCAGTTCTTCTATTTCTTCTCGAAGGTCCAGCAATTGCATTTCAATACATATTTTTGCATCTCTGTCATTATTTTGAGGATGAAGAGCTAGTAGCTTCCTTTGTAAGCTTTCAGCCTAAAGATTGAACTCTGTAAAACTGGTTCTGTAAATCACTCCCCTATCTAAACTTGATGAGCAGTTTTCAAGAAAGGCCGCATGTAAAGTGATCGTCTCTTTAGTACCTCAATTTCAATCTCATTTTTTTAAAAATTCAACTTGTAAGGAAAGCAAGGCCGTATCCAGAGGGCTAGGGGTTTGAGCCCCCCTCTCCCCCCAAATGTTTGTCCGGACCATGAAAATGTAACAAAAATGCATGTAAACATAATTTAGGTATGTTTTGTACCCCCCCCCCCCCCAAAAAAAAAATATTACCCCCACCCCCACGAACAAAATTACGGGCGACAAGCTTGCTACTTGTCCCCGTAAAAAAACACCCAGCAACTGAAACGTCGATTCGACGCCCTATGCGCCAGCAATGGCCCTGGAGGATCTTTATCCTTTATCTTATCCACGAACAAAATTCCGGGATACGGTCCAGAAAGAAAGGGCAAGGAAAACTTGATTTTAGTGATTCATAATATATCACAATATTATCTGATTCACAAAATACACAAAAGTACCCCTACCCTTGGAAAAAAAACTTTCCCAATTACTTGCGAGCGAAAGTGAGCTTTGTGAAGTCTTTTTTGTGTGTCATGTATCATGTTCTCATGTGTTTATGTGTCTTTATGTGTTTATGTGTTTATGTGTGTTTATGTGTCATTTTTTGTGTGTCAATATGCGAATATTGAGTTGAATATTGTGATCTTTAACTCCTTTTTTCTTTAAATTTAAGCCTTCTTTAAGTCCTCTGCTCTTTACAAAAAAATTGCTTCAAAGATGAAGACACTAGCGCAAGTATAATGGAACCAAAATTCTTTATTTTTCTATTACAGCGCCTCGAGAAAGAAGAGCTCATTTAGTTGTATTTGCTTTCAAGTGCCAGGGATCGCAAACAAATCTGATTGTTTGAATTGGTTAATTAAAAATTCACACAACCATATACATATTAAAAATTCCAAAGGGCAATCGCACCTCTAAAGGGAATCTAAGCTTACTCAAGTCGTTTGTCGTTCAAGTCGTTCAATTCGTTTGAACCATGTTTTCCATGTAACTTAAATCAGTTTGATATCTAAGTTATACAAAGCCCAATTCGTTTTGCGCCTCACTTTTTCACTCATATTTATAGATTCTCGAGAAAAAAAAATCTACTTTTCAGTCCAATTTGAAAATAAGTTTATTATTTAATTTTTTATCATTAATTCTCTCTAGTAAAATATTAAAATTCTTGTTTATGCTCAGTTGAATAAGCAGTCGAATAAGCATAAAAATTTGTAGACATCTGGAATTCACTTTTAATGAAAAAGACATCGGTTTGAAGTTATTTAGTTTTTGGTTGTAGCGGGCGCGAAATTTGGCAAAAAAGTGTGGATGAAAAACCAGCAAAGAAATAATGTGAAAACAGATGGCAGTAAACAACTTGAGTAAGCTTAGATTCCTTTTAAAGGTGCGATTGTCCTTGCCAGTCAACGGATAATAATTTTATTATTATTATTTATTATTTTATTAGAGTTTAATAATAAACTTATTTTACAAATTCAGATTTTTTACAAATTATTTTTTTTTACAAATTGTTTTACGAAGTTTTTACAAATTCAGCGAATTGGTTTTGCTTATTTATTTTCCGGTTTAACGTGAGGGCACCAGTCCGTATCCAGAGAGTGAAGGGGTGTTGGGGTAGCCTATAGTGTTTAAGCCCCCCACCCTGAAATTTTTTCACGACTCGTAAAAACATGACACAAATACATATAAACAAATTTTAGACTCGTTTTTCAAAAAAAATTTCAACCCCACCTCCTTCCCAAAAAAAAGCCGAGAATCGCCTTTTGAGGGCACCAACGAAACATCATAATGCCCTAAAAACTCCATAATTTTATAGAACAAAAAAAAATATTAAAAATTGTGTGTTTTCGGGTGTGGATAGACCTAAAAGGAATCGAGGTAAGAAAAAAATGTATGTTTTCAATGGTTTTCTTCAGGAAAGTATTGCTATTAGGGGTTACCCACCCTGGCTGTCCGTGTAGGCAAGCATTTGGATGGAATATTTTATGTTAAACTCAAAATATTTCCAAAATAAGAGTTTAAATTACAGACTTAGTTTAAATATGGTCCTCAGCATGAGCGGAAATTCGGGGATAAATTCTTTGTAATGGAACTGGATTCCCACCCACCTGAAAGAAACACTGTAAAATTTTGAAACTAATTTAAAACACTCTGAAGTACATACTAATATCATTCCCTATTTAGTACCAATAAACCGAAAAATTTCCCACCCCACTCCCCTTGATGGTCAAATATATAAGCCGAATTGTATATACGCAATAAATTTCCCATGTAACTTTTTTCTTCAAATTTATTTAACGATAATCAAGTAATACAACAGTAAATTCATGATAAAGAAATTGCATTGCGCGTATACACTTCGGGAGGGGGGAGACAGTTGATTGATGTGCCTTAAAGAATTATTTTTGTAGGTATTTGAGAATGTTTTAAAGTAGTTGTTTAGAATTTTATAGTGGCTCCTTCTTGAGAGTGGGAATACAGCACCAATGGCAACCCCCCCTCCTCTTACAGTTTTCCTGAAAGATCTCCCACTGAATATTTGAGAATCTAGTTTCTTCAACTACTAAAGGCTGATAACAAATGAAGAGTAAAATTGAAGAGATGTGATTGGTTACCAAGAAAACACTTTTACAAACTCGTTACGCAAAAAAACTGAAACAGATTTTATTTGACTTGCTGATCTGGCTTGAGACTTATTTGGCCACGATCGATGGAATTTTTTTGTATACAACACACTGGTATTTGTTCAATTCTTGTTGCTTGATAATTATCAAATTAGAAAACATAATTTTATTAATGTAAATTACTTGAGCGGAAATAAATTGTAGTGCCAAAATACTACTTGCATAATTTCCCAGGTGCGTAAACGTTGAAAGTCTTACTTTGATATTTGCTGACGCCTTTTTCTGTCTCAACACTGTCACCTGTTTTTGTGTTTTTGCTACCTCTCCTTCCACAACCCTGTCATATCTTATTGCAATTCTATTCCCGATTGCTTCACCAGATAAGCCGTTAAATGCCATCACGAAAAAAAAAAATTCTTCAAATAAGAACACACTCCCACTAAGCTTATCACTAAACTGTGGAAGTGAGCGATTTTGCGGTTCTTGTACTATGATCAGCAAATTACTTGCAAGGAACGTAGAACTTGGTTTTATTCAATTTTTCTCTGGCACTTTATCATTAATGTAGATAACCGCATAGATAAACCATATTTTAAAGAAATTTGGCGTCATTATTTTGTTGACAGTGTTTTCAGTTACGACTTTTTGAATTTTTTGGCACTTTTGATTGAAGTTCGAAAAATATAATACTATACCGACACAAAAAAATATGGGTCAGATTCTACAAAATGTTACGGTTAGGTATCGCTGTTAATAGACTTTTAGGTAATTTTGATGGATGTTCGAAAAAAAGTTGAAAAACATAATAAAAAAAAAAAAAAATGTAGGTCAAATTCTGCAAAATTTTGCTGATATGTCTCGCCTTTAACAGATTATTAGGCATTTTTTATTGAAATTTGAAAACAAATAATACCAGAAAATAGAGGTCAGATTTTTCAAAATTTTGCAGTTAGATCTCGCCGCTAATCCGGAGTTTGGCTTCGCCGCTAATCCGGAGTTTGGCTAAGTTGTAGATATATATATATATATATATATATATATATATATATATATATATATATATATATATATATATATTTTTTCATTATTTTTTTTAAAGAAGAACAGAATAAATAGACACCAACTAGTGAGAATTTGACCTATATTCCAAAAATTGTCATTTTCGGCCAATCATGCAGGGCGAAACGAAAAGCAGGTCGTTCCTGAATGGAGTGCATATAGATTGTAAGGAAACATTTTGGGGGAATTGGAACTTCTTAAGAGGGTATAAAGAGGGAGGCTTTGAACAAATTTGGCGGAGGAGTACGCATAGCTGTTCCGACCTCAGGCAATTCTGCGCTGCAGTGAGTTAGTGCTAGTAGACTAGAAGTATTTTTTTTTCTATCTCTATGAATAGTCTCAGTAGGTCTATTTTAACGTTTGTTCTGTCATGGTTGACACATTATGTATATATATATATATATATATATATATATATATATATATATATATATATATATATATATATATATATATATATATATATATATATATATATATATCTGTATATATTCCTTGTTGTTTCACAGCCTCTAGCAAACTGTTATTAAAGGACGAAATTGAAATTTTTAGCCAAAGGAAAATGTGAAATGGCCGTTTTTTTTTCGAAACGACTTATAGCTGTCCAAGTTGTGTCATCTGTCAGATATTTTTGCCAAACTAAACAATCTTAACTTGTCTATTCAAACAAAATGCAATATATTTACTTCAAATGATGAAATTGAAAGTTTTATTTTAAAAAAAGACGTACATTTGGAAAACTCTGGAAAAAAACCTTCAAAACATTTTCCAGTGTCGACAATTTTATATCGAGAGATTTTATATCGACAGTAATTGAGAGAAATCATTCTAAAACTTAAATTGCAAAAATTATTATAGATCACTTAGGGATATTCGATAAAAAAAAGAATCAGCTTATCTTGTCCATCATAAATTTATTTAGTCTGTGTGGCCAAACTCATATTAGAATTGATGCAAATTAATAGCAAGGAACGTTAAACTTAGTTTTATTCAGTATTTCTCTGGTTCTTTATTATTAATTTAGATAACGGCATAGATAAAGCAGATTTTCTGGTAATATGACTTCACTATATTGTTGACAGTGTATTCTCTTTTGATGATCCAAATTACAAGGCACTTTTCATAGAATTTCGAAAAAAAGTTAAAAAGACTCCAGAGATAGAAAAACAATAGAGGGCCAATTTTGAATAATTCTGGGGCTATGTATGACCGTTAAAAAAAGGCTTAATAAGACCAAGGATTATATTTTACGACTCTTGTAATATAATCATCAACCCCATTTCCAGGACTTTATTGTTAATGCAAATCATCTGTATTTTCAAGAAATTTGGCGTCATTGTTTTCACTTTTGACTAACCAGGTCTTGAGACACTTTGGACTGAACTGCATAAAATAAGGCCAGGGCCGTCTCCAGAATTTTTTTCAGGGGAGGGGGGAGAGATTACAAAAGGATTTTTTGGGATGGGTTTTACAAAAAAACTTTAAAAAACGCATCAAAAATTCGTTTATATTCATTTTTCTTACGTTTTTACGAGCCGCACAAACATTTAAGGGGAAGGGGGGAAAATCCCCTTACCCCCTGGATTCGGCCTTGAATTTGCCCTTGTCGACTAAGCGTGATACGCAAAATTGCTCATAAAAATGACACGATTAATCCATTCCCATAAATGGAATAGCTCTCCCACATTCCGAATGAATTTCTGGCTATGTTTTCGAAGCAGTCATCAATATAGAATCAAATTTGTGGTGACCACAGTACTTTAGATTTTTATTTATAATATTTCTTATGCATTTTTGACAGAAGACAGAACAAAAAATAGACATATGGTTCCAAAAGATAGTGTCCAAAAGGTAGTGGGGTACCTTAGATCACAGTTCTAAACCTTAGGATTTTGAATTTCCCGCCGATTCCTATCACTTTAATGATTTGATTCCGTTGATTCCAAGGATTCTCTTTTCCCACAACTGCGGATCCAACTAAATTTATTCCAACGTCCGTGCATTTTACTGTGGCTGGACAAGCAGACATAGATTTTTGAAAGGATTTTACTTTGACTGTATTGATAGATAGATAAATATTTATTGCAAAAAAAGAACAATCAATACTCTTAACACGTCAATAAATATTTAAAAGAATATGCAAAATAAGATAAAAAAATTACATATTTTCAAACCACACTCTACACCAATCAACTAACTATTATTTTTAACACTCATCCCTTCTGTCGCCATGCAAAACTTTTTCTCTATGTGTCATTTTCTCAATTTTATATATTTTGCTATCTGTTTTGTTTGTCTCATAATCCTTTGATGACATCACTGAAACGAACCACTCGTTACAAAGAAAAAAAACCCAAAAAAAACTTCAGCTTGCACAACTAACTGTCAATCACCCAATTACGCAAAAAAAACGAAATAATATATTATTGCGCAAATATTAAATATAAAGAATTTAAGTAAGTGACTAAAACCTAGTTCTAGACAATTTCATATAGAATTATTTTGGACAACTTGACGAAAATCACATGCACTTTTACATGTATCAGGACCAAGGTAGTATCCAGGTAAAAGGAAGACTCCGTGTTTGAACCAAAAACCCTCCACGTGTTTTTTTCGATTCTCAAAAATGTAACAAAAATGCATATAAACAAATTTTTGATTAATTTTAAAAAGTTTTTCCTTACCATCCTTCCCGAATCAGTCCCCCCCACCACCACCCATGCTCCCCCAAACAAAAATTCTATATGTGCTCTTGCTAAGGACACAAGCTCTTCAGTTCTCCCCAGAAATATTTCAATACTCATAGGGGATGTTGGAACACTGGAATTGCTAATTAGAAATTTCAGAACCTTTTAGATGATGAAAAGATTTTCGAACAAAAGTTTCTTTTTGTCTTGGTTCTTAGAAATACCATCATTAGTTTTAATGAAAAATTTATTATTTATTGTTTTAAATATTGTCAATTATTCCAATTTTTTTTTGTGTGCTCAGAACCTCTGTGCTTTTTGCAATAGAACCAATTCACGAAAATGTAGAGGGGGAGGGGGTAATAGTCTTCTCCATTTTACTAAAATAAGATACCGAAGTGGTATATTTCAAAATCCAGGGAGAGGAGGGGGGTGTTTTTCGATATTTTATAGGTATACCGAAAAGAATGTTTTCAAAATATAGGGCTTGGGGGTGGGCTCATTTCACTGTTATATGGGTTCGAATGTCGTGTATTTTGGATGTCCAGGAAAGAGAAAACTTAGGAGGGTTTTAATTCTTCTTAGGTTGAATTTTGCTGGATGAGAATATCGTTTTCGTCCAGAACCGCTTAGATTGAATGCTATTTCAATACAGCTATGTATTTGCTGGGGGGGCAACGCAAGGCCTGAGGGGGAAAACTGAGGTCTGGGAGGGGCATTTGCCCCTCTGCCCCATAGTAAATTACTCCCCTTTTGTATAATATGCAGCCCTCCTCTTAACTCCTGCTTTTGATCCTCCAAAAAAATGATATGGTGTCTTTGTAAATTCATTCTTTGGCTTGGAACCCAAGATAACAGCAGGAAAATTGACGTGTTTTTTATGGGATCTTTTGGAATTTCTGCGTCACGTTTCCTTACTCATATTTTACTGAAACAATCAAACAATAAACAGACTTTAGTGTGCAAATGATAGTGTTAACTCTTTGTATTGTATCTCCAGATATTGGTGTTTCCTTTCAGGACGTAGCTAAAATGGCGCAAATTCTCGAAAATCTAGAGGGGAGGGGGACAATAATGAATTTTTCAAAATGTAGAGGTAGGGGCAAGTTTTTAAGTTCTCTACAAAGAATATACCAGAAAAGGGTATTTTTGATAAACAGACCAAAAAAGACGCTTTTTGCCCCTTCCCCAATCAGAACTACTGAGAATTTAACTAAATAGTAATAATTACTTGCGACAAACCCCAAGGTTTGGTAAAAACTCAAGATAAAATACTTATTGTAATTTTGAGGTAATATTTTATAAATCCATTTTCTCCGAGATTCCAAGCTCATGGTTGAAATTCCGATATTGTAGGAAAATCCAAAGAACTGACCACCTGGTTACAGGTGATTGGACTCAAAGTTTGGAAAAAATCCGTTTCTTAAACACAATTGTTTTAATTGTTTCGAAGGAGGGGAAGACCCTACATATAAAACAAGAGCTAAGAGCTCATATGGCACTTGTGACGAGGCAACAAGAGCTAAGAGCCAACAGATCATGCCAAGAGCCAAGAACTCTGAGTCACGATGTCCTTCTAAATATCAAAATTCATTAAGATCCGATCACCCACTCGTATGTTTTAAATACATAATTTTTTCTAACTTGTCCTCTCCCTTTAGCCCCCCAGATGGTCGAATCTGGGAAAACGACTTTATCAAGTCAATTTGTGAAGCTCCCTGACACGCCTAAAAATTTTCATCGTCCTAACACGTCCAGAAACACCAAACTCGCCAAATAACTAAACCCCTCCCCCCAACTCCCCCAAAGAGAGTGAATCCAGGACGGTTCCGTCAATCACGTATCAAGAACATTTGCTTATTCTATCCACCAAGCTTCATCCCAATTCCTCCACTCCAAGTGTTTTCCAAGATTTACCCCTCCAACTCCCCCCAGTGCCAAAAGATCTGGTCGGGATTTAAAATAAGAGCTCTGAGACATGAATTCCTTCTAAATATCAAATTTCATTAAGATCCGATCACCTATTCGTAAAAAAAAATACCCCAATTTTCAGGTTTTCCAAGAATTCCGGTCCCCCCTCCAACTCCCCCCAATGTCACAGGATCTGGTTGGAATTTAAAATTAGAGTTTTAAAGCGCAAGACCCTTCTAAATATCAAATTTCATTAAGATCTTGTCACCCTTTCGTAAGTTACAAATACCTCAATTTTCAAAATTACCCCCCCCCCCCAACTCCACCAAAGAGTACAGATCCGGTCCGATTATGTCAGTCACGTGTCTTAGACTGGTTTTTATTCTTCCCATCCAGTTTCATCCTGATCTCACCGCTTTAAGTATTTTCTAAGATTTCCGGTTCCCCTCAACTGTCCCCCCCTCCCAATTACGCTGGATCCAGTTGAGATATAAAATAAGAGATCGGAGTGACGAGGTCCTTCTAAATATGAATTTTCATGAAGATCCAATCACTCCTTCGAAAGTTAAAAATACGTCATTTTTTCGATTTTTTCAGAATTACCCCCCCCCCCCAATAGAGCGGATCCGTTCCAATTATATCCAATACTTCTATTAGTTCCAATTATATCCAATCCAATACTTCTGCTTATTTTTCCCACCAAGTTTCACCACGATCCCTCCAATCTAAGCGATTTCCATGATTTTAGGTTCCCCCACCCCAATGTCACCAGATCCAGTCGGGACTTAAAATAAGAGCTTTGAGACACGATACCGTTCTAAATATCACATTTCATTGAGATCCGATAGCTCGTTAGTAAGTTAAAAATACCTCATTTTTTCTAATTTTTCAGAATTAACCCCCCCCCTCCCCCAACTGCCCCAATGAGAGCGGATCTGTTCCGATTATGTCAATTGTATATCTAGGACTTGTGCTTATTTTCCCCACCAAGTTTCATCCTGATCCCTGCACTCTAAGTGTTTTCCAAGTTTTAGGTTTCCCCCTCCCAACTCTCCCTCCCAATGTCACCAGATCTGTTCGGGATTTAAAATAAGAGCTCTGAGACACGATATCCTTCTAAACATCAAATTTCTTTGAGATCCGACCACCCATTTGTAAGTTAAAAATACCTCATTTTTTCTAGTCTTTCAGAATTAACCCCCCCCCCAACTACCCCAAAGAGAGCAGATCCGTTCCGGTTATGTCAATCATGTATCTAGGACTTTTGCTTATCTTTCCCACCAAGTTTTATCCCGATCCCTCCACTCTAAGCGTTTTCCAAGTTTTAGGTTTCCCCCTCCCAACTCCCCCCCAATGTCACCAGATCTGTTCGGGATTTAAAATAAGAGCTCTGAGACACGATATTCTTCTAAATATCAAATTTCATTGGGATCCGATCACCCGTTCGTAAGTTAAAAACACCTCATTTTTTCTAGTTTTTCAGAATCACCCCCCGCCTTCCCAAGCTACTCCAAAGAGAGCGGATCCGTTCTGGTTATGTCAATCATGTATCTAGGACTTTTGCTTATTTTCCCACCAAGTTTCATCCCGATCCCTCCACTCTAAGTGTTTTCCAAGTTTTAGGTCTCCCCCTCCCAACTCAACCCCCTTGTCACCAGATACGGTCGGGATTTAAAATAAAAGCTCTGAGACACGATATCCTTCTAAATATAAAATTTCATTGGGATTCGACCACCCGTTCGTAAGTTAAAAATAGCTCATTTTTTCTAATTTTCAGAATTAACCCCCCCCCCCCAAACTACCCCAAAGAGAGCGGATCTGTTCCGGTTATGTCAATCGTATATCTAGGACTTGTGCTTATTTTCCCCACCAAGTTTCATCCCGATCCCTGCACTCTAAGAGTTTTCCAAGTTTTAGGTTTCTCCCTCCCAACTCCCCCCCCAATGTCACCAGATCTGTTCGGGATTTAAAACAAGAGCTCTGAGACACGATATTCTTCTAAATATCAAATTTCATAGGGATCCGATCACCTGTTCGTAAGTTAAAAATAGCTCATTTTTTCTAATTTTTCAGACTTAACCCCCCCCCAAACTACTCCAAAGAGAGCGGATCCGTTCCGGTTATGTCAATCATGGATCTAGGACTTATGCTTATTTTCCCACCAAGTTTCATCCCGATCCCTCCACTCTAAGTGTTTTCCAAGTTTTAGGTCTCCCCCTCCCAACTCAACCCCCATGTCACCAGATCCGGTCGGGATTTAAAATAAAAGCTCTGAGACACGATATCCTTCTAAATATAAAATTTCATTGGGATTTGACCACCCGTTCGTAAGTTAAAAATAGCTCATTTTTTCTAATTTTTCGACCCCACTACCCCCACCCCCCAACTACCCTAGTGAGAGCGGATCCGTTCCGGTTATGTCAATCATTTATCAAATTTCTTTGCAGATCTGTTCCGGTTATGTCAATCATGTATCTAGGACTTTTGCTTATTTTTCCCACCAAGTTTTATCCCGATCCCTCCACTCTAAGCGTTTTCCAAGTTTTAGGTTTCCCCCTCCCAACTCCCCCCCCCAATGTCACCAGATCTGTTCGGGATTTAAAATAAGAGCTCTGAGACACGATATTCTTCTAAATATCAAATTTCTTTGAGATCCGATCACCTGTTCGTAAGTTAAAAATACCTCATTTTTTCTAATCTTTCAGAATTAACCCCCCCTCCAACTACCCCAAAGAGAGCAGATCCGTTCCGGTTATGTCAATCATGTATCTAGGACTTTTAATTATTTTTCCTACCAAGTTTTATCCCGATCCCTCCACTCTAAGCGTTTTCCAAGTTTTAGGTTTCTCCCTCCCAACTCCCCCCCAATGTACCAGATCCGGTCGGGATTTAAAATAAGAGCTCTGAGATACGATATCCTTCTAAGTATCAAATTTCATTGAGATCCGACCACCCGTTCGTAAGTTAAAAATACCTCATTTTTTCTAATTTTTCAGAATTAACCACCCCCACCCACAACTACCCTAGTGAGAGCGGATCCGTTCCGGTTATGTCAATCATTTATCTAGGACTTGTGCCTATTTTTCCCTCCAAGTTTCATCCCGATCCCTCCACTCTAAGCGTTTTCCAAGATTTTAGGTTTCCCCCTCCCAACCCCCTCCCGCTCAATGTCACCAGATCTGGTCAAGATTTAAAATAAGAGCTCTGAGACACGATATCCTTCCAAACATCAAATTTCATTAAGATCCCATCCCCCGCTCATAAGTTAAAAATACTTCATTTTTCCTATTTTTTCCGACCCCACTACTCCCCCCCAGATGGTCAAATCTGGAAAACAACTATTCCTAATTTAATCTTGTCCGGTCCCTGATACGCTTGCCAAATTTTTTCGTCCTAGCTTATCTGGAAGTGCCTAAAGTAGCAAAACCCAAAAAGAACAGAAATTTCAATGAAAAACAGATTCACATTCCAAACGAGCAATAACTAGACCTACCTTGCCTCAGCAACGTGAAGTGTTGCGGCAACTTTTGTACGGCTTCGCCGAACAAAGTATTCTTTTTGACTTTCGTTTATTCATTGATTATAATTTGTGGTAGTTTTATGCTTGGAAAATTGTTTGACTTGATTTTCACGTTTTCTTGGCTTGATGGAGCTCATTACTGTTCTTTGAAACATTTGTCTCGTGGAAAAAGTTTTTTTTTTTAATTTATTTCTGTTCGTTTTTTCTTGACATAGTCTTTTTCACGGAAAAAAAATATTGTGTATCTTTTCAGTCTGTCTATATATATAAAAATAAGTTGTTTGTCTGTCTGTCGACTGACGTCATTATAAGGTTGAGCTGTATGTCGTCATGAAGTTATTTGTCGTCATGTTTGTTATGACGATGCTTAGTATATGACGTCATTATAAGTATTTAAGAAAATCGTTCAAAAACAAATTTTTAATTGTAAGAAGATCGTTGAAAGAGAAATTTCTAATTGCAAAATGACTGAAGAACCTACAATGGCAACAACTGAGGAAGCTGCTCAGAGAGTCTATGCCAAAAGACTTGCGGCTGATAGAGAAAGTAAGAAAAGAAAGCGTGCCGAGGAATCACAAGAACAGCAAGAAAACAGGCTTGCGGCTAAAAGAGAAAGTAAGAAAAGAAAGCGTGCCGAGGAATCACAAGAACAGCATGAAAACAGGCTTGCGGCTAATAGAGAAAGTATGAAAAGAAAGCGTGCCGAGGAACCACAACAATGTGAAAACAGGCTTGCGTCTCAAAGAGAAATCACAAAAACAGCGTGAAATTAGGCTTGCGTCTCAAAGAGAAATCACCAAACGACAGCGTGCCTAGGAATCACAAGAGCAACCTGAAAATTTTCGCCTGGCATTCATGGACAGCCCAGTCGATGATTATAGCTTGAGTAGATGTGTTCAAATCGGGACTATGTCTAAAATTTGTCCCTATTGCAAGGCCTTGAAATTCAATGGTGATACAATGGGAATGTGTTGCGCCTCAGGAAAAGTTAAACTTCCTCTACTGGCTGCACCGCTAAAGCCATTGAAGACTTTGCTTACTGGAACTACGTCAGAATCTTAGCGTTTTTTATCAAACATCAGAAAATACAACGCATGTTTCCAAATGACGTCGTTTGGTGCCCAAATCGAAAATCCAGATCAATTTATGCCTACTTTCAAAGTAAAAGGGGAAAGCTATCATAGAGCAGGATCCCTTCTACCATTCTCAGGCGAGAATCATAAATTTTTACAACTGTACTTCTTCAGTGATAGAAATTCTGAATTGAATGCACGTTGCGAAATTTCTCCCGGCATTGAAAGGACAATGGTTTCCCAATTGCAACATCTTTTCCACGAAAATAATAATCTAGTGCGTCTGTTCAAAACAGCCATCAATTTGATGCCTACTGATACGCATAAAATTGTTATTTCCGCTGACAAAACGCCTCCTGGCCAATATGTGCGTAGATGCAATGCTCCAACTATCGACGAAGTGGCAATCATTATGGTCGGTGATCAGTTTTTACCTCAAGATATTATTCTTCGTAAGCGAAACGCTCAGTTGGTGAGAATTGCTGAAACTCATCGATGCTACGGTGCCCTACAATATCCTATCATTTTTTGGGATGGAGCCGACGGCTATCACTTTAATATTAAATGGATAAATCCAGCCACTAACAAAGAAATGAATAAGAAATGCAGCGCAATGCATTATTATTCCTATAGACTAATGATTCGGCAGGATGAAGACAATTATATTTTAAAATGCCGTCAATTATTTCACCAATACATCGTTGATATGTATGCAAAAATTGAATCAGAAAAATCGCTCGAGGCTCTGGATCAATCTTTGAAAGATCTGCGAGGAAATTCGAAACCCTTTGGCAGCACATTAATATTGCTTGCGGGAGCTTTTAGGCAAACATTACCTATAATACCTAGATCAACCCCTGCAGACGAAATGAATGCTTGCCTGAAAAATTCTAATTTATGGACACACGTAAAGACATTAAAATTAACTACAAATATCCGTGTCCGATTGCAAAACGATGACTCTGGTCAAACATTTTCAGATCAGTTGCTGGCAATTGGAAACGGAAAGCTCACAGTAGACTCAATTTCAGGACGTATGCAACTACCTGCTGAATTCTGTAATTTAGTGACGTCCAAAAATGAATTGATTGAAAAAGTATTTCCGAATATTCTAACCAATTATAAAAATAATAAATGGCTAAGTGAACGAGCGATTCTTGCACCCAAAAATATAGACGTCCACGATATCAACAATATTGTTTTGACCAAGATTCAAGACCAGGCAGTCCTTTACAAGTCAGTCGACACAGTTGTGGAACCAAATGAAGCGGTTAATTATCCATCTGAATTTTTAAATTCCCTGGATCTCCCAGGGTTTCCACCACACGTGCTACAACTAAAAATAGGCGTACCAATAATATTGTTACGAAACATAAACCCTCCAAAGCTTTGCAATGGCACGCGACTTGCCGTAAAAAAAAAATGGAAAACGTAATAGAGGCAACAATCTTGACAGGGCCATTTGAGGGTGAGGCTGTTCTTATTCCTCGTATTCCCATGATTCCAACGGATCTGCCTTTTCAATTTAAAAGATTGCAATTCCCAATTCGATTAGCATTTGCAATCACCTTCAACAAAGCTCAAGGTCAATCATTAGAAAAATCTGGTATAGATCTTAATACTGATTGATTTTCCACAATTATACTTTGCACGTTCGAGGGTCGGTAAACCTGACAATCTATTTTTATGCAGCGACAATTGGACAGCGAAGAATGTTGTATATTCGCAAGTTTTACGCAGTTAATTTGTATTGTATCTATCTATCTATCTATCTATCTATATAAAAATGAGCTGTATGTATGCATGTTTGTTAAAAAGAGTTTGTTTGTAAATTTGTTTGTTTGTAAAAAGAGCGTTTGCATATGACGTAATTATAAGTATATAAGGTATATAAGTATACCTTATATACCTCATTATAAGTATATAAGTATGCACAGACAATGGGAAAGCCAAGAATGTCGTTACGCGCCATATTAGTTACGCGCCATTGTAGTTGTGTCCCTATGTCCCACCTGTGAATATATATATATATATATATATATATATATATATATATATATATATATATATATATATATATATATATATATATATATATATATATATATATACATATATATATATATATATATATATATATATATATATATATATATATATATATATATATATATATATATATATATATAATATATATATAGGATATTCTTAAATACCTGTGTCCTGGTCGTCATTTATATTGCCTGTGTCCCGGTCGTCATTTGTGTCCCGGTATCCCAGTCTGTAATTTCTCCTTGAGTGTCCCGGTCGTTATTTATATTCCCTCTGTCCCGGTCGTCATTTGTGTCCCGGTCTGTAATTTCTCTTTGAGTGTTTTTTCTTTTTAGTATTTTTTAGTTTTTTACATTTTTTCTTTTTTCAGTTTTCTTTTTCTTCTTTATTTTTCAGCTTCACTATGAAATACATATCGCCGAACCTTTGTTTTTTTAACTAAAATCTGGTAGGCATTGATGACCTTATCCAAGTCAAGATCCCAAACCCAATCATCATCGCTATCATTTTCAGTTTTGATATGTTTTGACTCTCGCTATCCAGGTGGATCTTCATCTAACTGCGCGGTTTTGCGTTCTTTAGCCTCAAGCCTGTTTCCTTGCTGTTCTTTTGATTCCTCGGCACGCTTTCTTTTCTGACTTTCTCTATCAGCAGCAAGTTTTTTGGCATAGACTCTTTGAGCATCTTCATCGGATATATATATATATATATATATATATATATATATATATATATATATATATATATATATATATATATATATATATATAATAGCTGTTGGGGTGGCGCTTCGCGCCACCCCAACACCAAGTTGGTGGTGCGCTTCGCGCCCCCCCAAGCCCCCCCGCGCGCGTAAGTCGTTACGCGCCATATTAGTTACGCGCCATTGTAGTTGTGTCCCTGTGTCCCACCTGTGAATATAGATAGATTTATATATGTGTTTCAAACTACGTAAAAATTGCGAATATACAACATTCTTGGCTTTCCCATTGTCTGTGCATATACAAAGCCGTATGTACTAATAATGACGTCATATGCAAACGCTCTTTTTACAAACAAACAAACATGCATACACACAACTCGTTTTTATATAGATAGATAGATAGATAGATGCAATACAAATTAACTGCGTAAAACTTGCGAATATACAACATTCTTCGCTGTCCGATTGTCGCTGCATATAAATAGATTGTCAGGTTTACCGACCCTCGAACATGCAACGTACAATTGTCCATGGGAAAAACAATCAGTATTAAGATCTATACCACATTTTTCTAATGATTGACTTTGAGCTTTGTTAATGGGGATTGCAAATGCTAATCGAATTGGGAATTGCAATCTTTTAAATTGAAAAGGCAGATCCGTTGGAATCATGGGAATGCGAGGAATAAGAACAGCCTCACCCTCAAAAGGCCCTGTCAAGATTGTGGCCTCTATTAGGTTTTCCATTGCTTTTTTTCGGCAAGTCGAGTGCCATTGCAAAGCTTTGGTGGGTTTATATTTCTTAAAAGTATTATTGGTACGCCTATTTTTAGTTGTAGCACGTGTGGTGGAAACCCTGAAAGATCTATGGAATTTAAAAATTCAGATGGATAATTAACCGCTTCATTTGGTTCCAAAACTGTGTCGACTGACTTGTAAAGGACTGCCTGGTCTCGAATCTTGGTCAAAACAATATTGTTGATTTCGTGGACGTCTATATTTTTGGGTGCGAGAATCGCTCTTTCACTTAACCATTTATTATTTTTATAATTTTTTAGAATATTCGGAAATACTTTTTCAATCAATTCATTTTTGGACGTCACTAAATTACAGAAATCAGCAGGTAGTTGTATACGTCCTGAAATTGAGTCTACTGGGAGCTTTCCGTTTCCAATTGCCAGCAATTGATCTGAAAATGTTTGACCAGAGTCATCGTTTTGCAATCGGACACGCATATTTGTAGTTAATTTTAATATTTTTACGTGTGCCCATAAATTAGAATTTTTCAGGCAAGCATTCATTTCGTCTGCAGGAGTTGATCTAGGTATTATAGGTAATGTTTGCCTGAAATCTCCCGCAAGCAATATTAATGTGCTGCCAAAGGGTTTCGACTTCCCTCTCAAATCTTTCAAGCATTGATCCAGAGTCTCGAGCGATTTTTGTGTGCCATTGTGCATTCATCCCAAATAATAAGTTTGCATTGCTGCAATACTTTACCCATCCCAGATGATTTGGAAATATT
Organism: Artemia franciscana; assembly: GCF_032884065.1. NCBI lineage: Eukaryota > Metazoa > Arthropoda > Branchiopoda > Anostraca > Artemiidae > Artemia > Artemia franciscana. The sequence continues at coordinate 10,088,946 of NC_088870.1, read as the reverse complement.
GCACGTGGGAGTTTCTGTAGAATGCAAATTCAGAGGCAATTTCAAAGCGGAATGAGGCAGCAATGTTGCGGCTATTCCGGACGACGCAATTGCCAACCCTATATCATTTTTTGATCGAATTGATGCCAGAATCAGTTTTATCACAAATGTTTTACCAGTACCTCCTGGCGCATCCAAAAAGAAAATTTCTCCAACGTTGTTATCGACACAATGCATTATCGTATCATAAATGTCTTTTTGTTCCGACGTTAACTTGGAAATGTTATTTTGTACATACGACAATAGATCACTCGTACTGTAACTTTGTTCACGATCCAATTCTACACATGTCGAAACAGCAGCGATACGGTTAGGTGAAGGCATTCCCAAAACCTGAAGAGGTTTGTTGGCCATATGTACGCACAAATCTTCTATAATAACTAAAGTGTAGTTATAAATTTCTGATGTAAAATCAAAAGTCATATCTGACGTCTCTAACTGTTTTCGATGGAGTATATCTTCGGACATTTTTGACTTATATTTTTCCCATAACTCTGTAGGAGCTGATGGAGAGTAAGTTGTTAAAATGATGCCAAACAATGCACGAATTTGACTTGGGGTTGACGTTTCGCACGCGTCATTGATGCAGTTATCCCAGTGTTGGTCATTCTCCAATAAATTCAGAGCTTGGCATGCACTACGGTAAGTGTCATGTATAGTACCGTTTACAGTTCTCAAATACTCAAAGGATGTCGGACCGGGTACATTCACCAAAAGCAGGCGTAGAAAGAAGCATTCATGTTGATTGGGGTGAACGGTGTAGAGTCTTCCTATCGTGGTATCTTTGAAGATGGTAGGTTGGCCGTCGACTGACTTACCCTGTTTTCGACGTTCAAATACTTCATTTTTAGTATTCCACGTGTAATACGAAGGCACTTCAGTATACAGCAGTTTTTTTGCAAAAGAATCATTTTTGCAAAGCGAAAAAAAAAGCTGTTAATGTTGTATCCGGTGGATTCAGGACTCTTTGTTGCACGTTGGTTTCCGTGAAATAAACACGTTGACCATTCTGTAAATGTACCGCTAAGTGAACAACAGCTGGACTACGTTCATGTATGGGAAATGAAAGAATTCGCCAAACAGCTTCATTACCGCTTATGTATCTTCCAGCCTGATATTGTACGATTTCGTCGAAATCTTTTATTTCGGGCTGCAAGCCAAAAACTGCCATGTCACTGCCTTTGTTGACGTATTTACATAAGTATTTGATTGCCTTTACGGAGTTACAGTATTCAACGTTTATGTGTGCATTAAATGTTTTTGATAATAATGGGGAATATGGAACAACCCACTGGTTATCTACTTCGATGGTGGTACCGTTACGCTTCTTTATTATTGCTGTTTTACCGCCATCTTCAGTAGATCTTCTTCTATATTGTGGGTAACCATCATTGCCAGTAATTGTGTTTGATACTAAAAGTCGAGGATATTGCTTTGTGCACCTTCCTTTGGCCATGCATGGTGAATTTTCGTTCAGTGCACCGCAAGGTCCATGTATCATATTTTTTACAATAATATCATGTAACCACTTATCGACATTATTATCAGGTATTTCAGCGGAAATCACATCATCAATTTCGTTCGAAGTAATTTTTTTATGTAGCCAGATTAGTATATGTGCGTGTGGCAAACCTCGTTTTTGCCATTCCACAGAGTACATCCAGCATCGTACTGACCCAAACACTTCAAGTTTTACTCTGTAGTTTATCAGTGATTTCAACTTTTGCCGGAAGACACGGGCCGTAATGTCATGCCTGTGAACCGCCGATTGTTCTTGAAGTAAAAGCTGCAGTATCTCGTCCCAAGATTGATTACATGTAAATGTAATAAATAAATCTGGACGACCATAGAGACGAACATACGCAATAGCATCTTGAGCATATTCATGCATATAACGGGGACTGCCAGCATATGACGAAGGTAAAATTGTTAATCTTCCAACGTTTGTGGTATTACCGTCATTTATAACTGCATCTCGCAAATGAATGTATTGTTCAGAGCGGAGCTTGGTCTGATTCAGGCGGATATATAGCAAACGTTCTGATTCAATTTTAGCATACATATCAACGACAAATTGGTGAAACAATTCACGGCATTTTAAAATATAATTTTCTTATCCTGCCGAAAGCGTCGGATGGCTTGCCCCCAACCACGCATTGCACCCCGGCCGAGGGCTGAGAATCAGGAGATCGGCACCTGCGCTACGCGAACCCTAATTGGTTTGCATGCGAAAGTTTGCTTTTTTTTGCTTTGCCGAATCATTAGTCTATAGAAATAATAATGGATTGCACTGCATTTCTTATTCATTTCTTTGTTAGTGGCTGGATTCATCAATTTAATATTAAAGTGATAGCCGTCGGCTCCATCCCAAAAAATGATAGGATATTGTAGGGCATCGTAGCATCGATGAGTTTCAGCAATTCTTAACAACTGAGCGTTTCGCTTATGAAGAATAATATCTCGAGGTAAAAACTGATCACCGACCATAACGATTGCCACTTCGTCGATAGTTGGAGCATTGCATCTACGCACATGTTGGCCAGGAGGCGTTTTGTCAGCGGAAATAACAATTTTATGCTCATCAGTAGGCATCAAATCGAAGGCTGTTTTGAACAGACGCACTAAATTATTATTTTCGTGGAAAAGATGTTGCAATTGGGAAACGATTGTCCTTTCAACGTTGGGAGAAATTTCGCAACGTGCATTCAATTCAGAATTTCTATCACTGATGAAGTACAATTATAAAAAAATATGATTCTCGCCTGAAAATGGTAGAAGGGACCCTGCTCTATGATAAATTTGCCCTTTTACTTTGAAAGTAGACATATATTGATCTGGATTTTCGATTTGGGCTCCAAACGACGTCATTTGGAAACATGAGTTGTATTTTCTGATTTGTGACAAAAAACGCTTAGATTCTGACGTAGTTCCAGTAAGGAAAGTCTTCAATGGCTCTGGTGGTGCAGCCAATAGAGGAAGTTTAACTTTTCCTGGGGCGCAACACATTCCCATTGTTTCACCATTGAATTTCAAGGCCTTGCAATAGGGACAAATTTTAGACATTGTCCCGATTTGAACACATCTACTCAAGCTATAATCATCGACTGGGTTGTACCTGAATGCCAGGCGATAACTTTCAGGTTGCTCTGATTCCTCGGCGCGCTTTCTTTTCTTACTTTCTCTATCAGCAGCAAGCCTGATTTCTTGCTGTTCTTGTGATTCCTCGGCACGCTTTCTTTTCTTACTTTCTCTATCAGCAGCAAGCCTGATTTCTTGCTGTTCTTGTAATTCCTCGGCACGCCTTCTTTTTTCACTTTCTCTTTTAGCAGCAAGTCTGCTTCCGCGTTGCTCTGGTAGTTCCTCGGCACGCTTTCTGTTCTTTCTTTCTCTATCAGCCTCAAGCCTGTTTCCTTGCTGTTCTTTTGATTCCTCGGCACGCTTTCTGTTCTTTCTTTCTCTATCAGCCTCAAGCCTGTTTCCTTGCTGTTCTTTTGATTCCTCGGCACGCTTTCTGTTCTTTCTTTCTCTATCAGCCTCAAGCCTGTTTCCTTGCTGTTCTTTTGATTCCTCGGCACGCTTTCTTTTCTGACTTTCTCTATCAGCAGCAAGTTTTTTGGCATAGACTCTTTGAGCATCTTCATCGGCTTTTGCCATTGTAAGTTCATCAGTCATTTTAAACTTAAACATTAATAGATTTCTACGTGAACATATGTCTTAAATATCTTGAATGACGTCACCGTCGTAGCAAAAATGACGACAACTAACTTGATGACGTCAGTCAACACAGAAACATGACGTCACCTGACAGACAGACAGACACACAGACAGACAACTTATTTTTATAAATATATATATATATATATATATATATATATATATATATATATATATATATATATATATATATATATATATATATATATATATATATATATATATATATATATATATATATATATATATATTTATATATATATATATATATATATATATATATATATATATATATATATATATATATATATTTTTTAACTACGTAATACTTGCGAATATACAACATTCTTTGCTGTCCCATCGTCTGTGCATATAAATAGATTGTCAGGTTTACCGACTCTTGAACATGCAACGCATAATGGTCCATGGGAAAACAATCCGTATTCAGATCTATACCTCATGATTCTATTGATTGCCCTTGAGCTTTGTTGATGGTGATTGCTAATCGACCATTTCCTTTGTTGCCGTCGTCATTTATATATTCCCCTGTGCCCCCTGGCGTCCCCGTTGTAGTTGTGTCCCTGTGTCCGGGTCGTCATTTATATTCCCTGTGTCCCCGTCGTCATTTGTGTCCCGGTGTCCCAGTCTGTGATTTCTATTTGAGTGTCCCGGGCGTCATTTATATTCGTCAGGATATTGTAGGGCATCGTAGCATCGATGAGTTTAAGCAATTCTTGTCAACTGATTGTTTCGCCTATAAAGAATATTATCTCGAGGTAAGAACTGATCACCGACCACAACGATTGCCACTTTGTTGATAGTTGCGTATCAGGAGGCATCAATTCGATTGCTGTTTTTAAGCAGAAGCACTAAATTATTATTTTTGTGGAAAAGATGATTTATATAAATATATATATATATATTTTCTTTTTAGTTTTTTTGTAGTTTTTACCTTTTTTAGTTTTTTTCTTCTTTTGTATTAATGCTAAAGTCAAGGTTCAAACCTGGAGCCTCTCGAACCTAGAACCTGAAACATAACGCTTTACCAACTCAGCTACTTCGGCGTGAATACATTCGTTTTGAGCAGCTTCCTCGGGTGTTGCCATTGTAGGTTCTTCAGTCATTTTACAATTAGAAATTTCTCTTTCAACGGTCTTCTTACAATTAAAAATTTGTCTTTGAACGATATTCTTAAATACCTGTGTCCTGGTCGTCATTTATATTGCCTGTGTCCCGGTCGTCATTTGTATCCCGGTATCCCAGTCTGTAATTTCTCCTTGAGTGTCCCGGTCGTTATTTATATTCCCTCTGTCTCGGTCGTGATTTGTGTCCCGGTCTGTAATTTCTCTTTGAGTGTTTTTTCTTTTTAGTATTTTTTAGTTTTTTACATTTTTTCTTTTTTCAGTTTTCTTTTTCTTCTTTATTTTTCAGCTTCACTATGAAATACATATCGCCGAACCTTTGTTTTTTTAACTAAAATCTGGTAGGCATTGATGACCTTATCCAAGTCAAGATCCCAAACCCAATCATCATCGCTATCATTTTCAGTTTTGATATGTTTTGACTCTCGCTGTCCAGGTGGATCTTCATCTAACTGCGCGGTTTTGCGTTCTTTAGCCTCAAGCCTGTTTCCTTGCTGTTCTTTTGATTCCTCGGATCGCTTTCTTTTCTGACTTTCTCTATCAGCAGCAAGTTTTTTGGCATAGACTCTTTGAGCATCTTCATCGGCTTTTGCCATTGTAAGTTCATCAGTCATTTTCAACTTAAACATTAATAGATTTCTACGTGAACATATATGTCTTAAATATCTTTAATGACGTCACCGTCATAGCAAAAATGACGACAACTAACTTCATGACGCCAGTCGACACAGAAACATGACGTCACCTGATCCACAGACAGACAACTTATTTTTATATATATAGATAGATATAATTCTAAAATTGTCAGGTAATTTTCTATTTTGAAATAAAAACTAAAAATTATTGCTCAGACAGCATAAATATTTTTGATATTTACATAATAGCTTTAGTGGTTCTGGACTGAAAACTAAATATGCTAATCAAATTGGGAATTGCAATCTTTTAGGTTGAAAAGGCAGATCCATTGGAATCATGAGAATGCGTGGAATAAGAAAAGCCTCACCCTCAAAAGGCCCTGTCAAGATTGTTGCCTCTATTACGTTATAATAGACATAACACGTCGTTTGTGTCCCGGCGTTCCGGTCTGTAGTTTCGTTAGTCGACAAACATGACGTCAGACGACAAACAACTTCATGACGACATACAGCTCTATCCTTATAATGACGTCAGTCGACACACAAACATGACGTCAGTCGACAGACAGACAAACAACTTATTTATATATATATATATATATATATATATATATATATATATATATATATATATATATATATATATATATATATATTCACAGGTGGGACATAGAGACACAACTACAATGGCGCGTAACTAATATGGCGCGTAACGACTTACGCGCGCGGGGGGGCTTAGGGGGCGCGAAGCGCCACCCCAACAGCTAGTGTATATATATATATATATATATATATATATATATATTATATATATATATATATATATACTAGCTGTTGGGGTGGCGCTTCACGCCACCCCAACACCTAGTTGGTGGGGGCGCTTCGCGCCCCCCCCCCCCCCAGGCCCCCCCGCGCCCGCAAGTCGTTACGTGCCATATTAGTTACGCGCCATTGTAGTTGTGTCCCTATGTCCCACCTGTGAATATATATTTTATATATATATATATATATATATATATATATATATATATATATATATATATATATATATATATATATATATATATATATATATATATATATATATATATATATATATATATATATATATATATATTATATATATATATATATATATATATATATATATATATATATATATATATATATATATATATATATATATATATATATATATATATATATATATATATATATATATATATATATATATGTTTTTAACTACGTAAAACTTGCGAATATACAACATTCTTTGCTGTCCCATCGTCTGTGCATATAAATAGATTGTCAGGTTTACCGACTCTTGAACATGCAACGCATAATGGACCATGGGAAAACAATCCGTATTCAGATCTATACCTCATGATTCTATTGATTGCTCTTGAGCTTTGTTGATGGTGATTGCTAATCGACCATTTCCTTTGTTGCCGTCGTCATTTATATATCCCCCTGTGCCCCCCGGCGTCCCCGTTGTAGTTGTGTCCCTGTGTCCGGGTCGTCATTTATATTCCCTGTGTCCCCGTCGTCATTTGTGTCCCGGTGTCCCAGTCTGTGATTTCTATTTGAGTGTCCCGGGCGTCATTTATATTCGTCAGGATATTGTAGGGCATCGTAGCATCGATGAGTTTAAGCAATTCTTGTCAACTGATTGTTTCGCCTATAAAGAATATTATCTCGAGGTAAGAACTGATCACCGACCACAACGATTGCCACTTTGTTGATAGTTGCGTATCAGGAGGCATCAATTCGATTGCTGTTTTTAAGCAGAAGCACTAAATTATTATTTTTTTGGAAAAGATGATATATATAAATATATATATATATATATATTTTTTTTTTAGTTTTTTTGTAGTTTTTACCTTTTTTAGTTTTTTCTTCTTTTGTATTAATGCTAAAGCCAAGGTTCAAACCTGGAGCCTCTCGGACCTAGAACCTGAAACATAACGCTTTACCAACTCAGCTACTTCGGCGTGAATACATTCGTTTTGAGCAGCTTCCTCGGGTGTTGCCATTGTAGGTTCTTCAGTCATTTTACAATTAGAAATTTCTCTTTCAACGGTCTTCTTACAATTAAAAATTTGTCTTTGAACGATATTCTTAAATACCTGTGTCCTGGTCGTCATTTATATTGCCTGTGTCCCGGTCGTCATTTGTGTCCCGGTATCCCAGTCTGTAATTTCTCCTTGAGTGTATCGGTCGTTATTTATATTCCCTCTGTCCCGGTCGTCATTTGTGTCCCGGTCTGTAATTTCTCTTTGAGTGTTTTTTCTTTTTAGTATTTTTTAGTTTTTTACATTTTTTCTTTTTTCAGTTTTCTTTTTCTTCTTTATTTTTCAGCTTCACTATGAAATATATATCGCCGAACCTTTGTTTTTTTAACTAAAATCTGGTAGGCATTGATGACCTTATCCAAGTCAAGATCCCAAACCCAATCATCATCGCTATCATTTTCAGTTTTGATATGTTTTGACTCTCGCTGTCCAGGTGGATCTTCATCTAACTGCGCGGTTTTGCGTTCTTTAGCCTCAAGCCTGTTTCCTTGCTGTTCTTCTGATTCCTCGGCACGCTTTCTTTTCTGACTTTCTCTATCAGCAGCAAGTTTTTTGGCATAGACTCTTTGAGCATCTTCATCGGCTTTTGCCATTGTAAGTTCATCAGTCATTTTAAACTTAAACATTAATAGATTTCTACGTGAACATATATGTCTTAAATATCTTTAATGACGTCACCGTCATAGCAAAAATGACGACCACTAACTTCATGACGCCAGTCGACACAGAAACATGACGTCACCTGATCCACAGACAGACAACTTATTTTTATATATATAGATAGATATAATTCTAAAATTGTCAGGTAATTTTCTATTTTGAAATAAAAACTAAAAATTATTGCTCAGACAACATAAATATTTTTGATATTTACATAATAGCTTTAGTGGTTCTGGACTGAAAACTAAATATGCTAATCAAATTGGGAATTGCAATCTTTTAGGTTGAAAAGGCAGATCCATTGGAATCATGAGAATGCGTGGAATAAGAAAAGCCTCACCCTCAAAAGGCCCTGTCAAGATTGCTGCCTCTATTACGTTATAACAGACATAACACGTCATTTGTGTCCCGGTGTCCCGGTCTGTAGTTTCGTTAGTCGACAAACATGACGTCAGACGACAAACAACTTCATGACGACATACAGCTCAATCCTTATAATGACGTCAGTCGAAAAACATGACGTCAGTCAACACACAAACATGACGTCAGTCGACAGACAGACAAACTACTTATTTTTATATATATATATAGATATTCATAGGTGGTACACAGGGACACAACTGCAATGGCGCGTAACTAATATGGCGCGTAACGACTTACGCGCGCGGGGGGGCTTGGGGGGGCGCGAAGCGCCCCCACCAACTAGGTGTTGGGGTGGCACGAAGCGCTACCCCAACAGCTAGTTTTCAATAAGAATCCTTACCTTGGGTTGCTATTTGTTTGTTGGAGGAATCCTGACCCAAAAAGTGTTTTTATGGCACTTGGTATTAACCAAGTGACATATAGCAATCACCAATTCTGTCGGTATGTCTGTCGGTCTGTCTGTCTGTCGGTCTGTCTGTCTGTCGGTCCCGGTTTTGCTACTTTAGGCACTTCCAGGTAAGCTAGGACGATGAAATTTGGCAGGCGTATTAGGGACGTTCGGAAAAAATTGAAAAAATGAAGTATTTTTAACTTATGAATAGGTGATAGGATCTTAATGAAATTTGATGTTTAGAATCATATTGTGTCTCATAGGTCTTATTTTAAATCTCGACCGGATCTGATGACGTTGGGGGGAGTTAGAGGGGGGGGGAAACCTAAAATCTTGGAAAACACTTAGAGTGGAGGGATCGGGATGAAACTTGATGGGAAAAAGAAGCACAAGTCCCAGATACATGATTGACATAATCGGAATGGATCCGCTCTCTTCGGGGTAGTTGGGGGGGGGGGGGGTAATTCTGAAAAATTAGAAAAATGAGGTATTTTAAACTTACGAACGGGTGATCGGATCTCAATGAAATTTGATGTTTAGAAGGATATCGTGTCTTAGAGCTCTTATTTTAAATCCCGACCGGATCTGGTGACATTGGGGGGGGAGTTGGGAGGGGGAAACCTAAAACTTGGAAAACACTTAGAGTGGAGGGATCGGGATGAAACATGCTGGGAAAAATAAACACAAGTACTAGATACATGATTGACATAACCAGAAAGGATCCGCTCTCTTTGGGGTAGTTGGGGGAGGGGTTAATTCTGAAAAATTAGAAAAAATGAGGTATTTTTTAACTTACGAACGGGTTATCGGATCTCAATGAAATTTGATATTTAGAAGAATATCGTGTCTCAAAGCTCTTATTTTAAATCCTGACTGGATCTGGTGACGTTGGGGGAAGTTTGGGGTGGGGGAACCTGAAATCATGGAAAACACTTAGATTGGAGGGATTGGGATGACACTTGGTGGAAAAATAAGCAGAAGTCTTGCATACGTGATTTACATAATTGGAACGGATCCGATCTATTGGGGGGGGGGGGTAATTCTGAAAAATAAGAAAAAATGACGTATTTTTAACTTACGAAGGAGTGATCGGATCTTCATGAAACTTCATATTTAGAAGGACCTCGTAACTCAGATCTCTTATTTTAAATCTCAACCGGATCAAGCGTAATTGGGGGGGGGGGAAATTAGGGGGGACCGGAAATCTTAGAAAATACTTAAAGCGGTGAGATCAGTATGAAACTGGATGGGAAGAATAAAAACCTGTCTAAGATACGTGACTGACATAACCGGACCGGATCTGCTCTCTTTGGTGGAATTGGAGGGGGGGGGGTAATTTTGAAAATTGAGGTATTTGTAACTTACGAAAGGGTGACCAGATCTTAATGAAATTTGATATTTAGAAGGAACTTGTGCTTTAAAGTTCTTATTTTAAATTCCGACCAGATCCTGTGACGTTGGGGAGTTCTAGGGGGAAACCGGAATTCTCGGAAAATGTGAAAATTGGGGTATTTTTATCTTACGAATAGATGATCGGATCTTAATGAAATTTGATTTTTAGAAAGAATTCACGTCTCAGAGCTCTTATTTCAAATCCCGACCAGATCGTTGTACATTGGGGGAGTTGGAGGGGGAAATCTTGGAAAAACACTTGGAGTGTAGGAATCGGGATGAAGCTTGGTGGATAGAATAAACAAATGTCCTTGATACGTGACTGACAGAATCGTACTGGATTCGCTTTCTTTGGGGGAGTTGGGGGGAGGGGTTAAGTGATTTGGTGAATTTGGTGCTTCTGGACGTGCTAGGACGATTAAAATTGATAGGCGTGTCAGGGAGCTGCAGAGTTTGACTTAATAAAGTCGTTTTCCCAGATTCGACCATCTGGGGGGGCTAAAGGGAGAGGAAAAATTAGAAAAAATTAGGTATTTATAACTTACGAGTGGGTGATCGGATCTTAATGAATTTTGATATTTAGAAGGACATCGTGACTCAGAGCTCTTATTTTAAATTCTGACCGGCATTAAGCCTCTTATTTTCCTTTTTAAATCAATCTATTGATTCATAGAATTTTGTTAGAGCTCATACCATATGATCTCTTGGCTCTTAGCTCTTCTCACCTCGTCACAAGTGCCATATGAGCTCTTAGCTCTTGTTTATTTTAGTTTTATAGCTTCTGAAGTTGATCATTCCCAAAAGTTTCTATCTAAGCTCTTCAACAGCTTGGATACACTTAGTAACTTTTTATGGCACTTGGTATTAACCAAGTGACATATAGCAATCGCAAATTCTGTCGGTCTGTCGGTCCCGGTTTTTCTACTTTAGGCACTTCCAGGTAAGCTAGGACGATGAAATTTGGCAGGCGTATCAGGGACCGGACCAGATTAAATTAGAAATAGTCGTTTTCCCGATTTGACCCTCTGGGGGGGGAGTGGCGGCCCCGTAATACGGATTTAAAGGCAAAGGAATACTTTTATCCGTTAGTAGTTTTAAGTTCAGCCAAAAATTACCAGCTATGCTACTCTGACACTTTCCGTAGTCCTTAAATGTATGATGATATTATACTGGATATTCGTATAGACTTTGGAAATGAAACAATTCACTTAATAGAACCAGATTGCAGGTCCCTGACACGCTTACCAATTTTCATCGTCCTAGCACGTCCAGAAGCACCTGACTCGCCAAATCACTGAACCCCTGCCCCCAACTCCCCGAAAGAGAGCGAATCCAGTACGGTTCCGTCAATCACGTATCAAGGACATTTGCTTATTCTATCCATCAAGCTTCATCACGATCCCTCCACTCCAAGTGTTTTCCAAGATTCCCCCTCCAGCTCCCCCCAATTTCAAAGATCTGGTCGGGATTTGAAATAAGAGCTCTGAGACATAAATTCCTTCTAAATATCAAATTTCATTAAGATCCGATCACCTATTCGAGGAATAAAAATACCCCATTTTTCCCGTTTTCCAAGAATTCCCGTTTCCCCCCTCCAACTCCCACCAATGTCACAGGATCTGGTCGGAATTTAAAGTTAGAGCTTTAAAGCACAAGATCCTTCTAAATATCAAATTTCATTAAGATCTGGTCACCCTTTCATAAGTTACAAATTCCTCAGTTTTCAAAATTACCCCCTCCCAACTCCACCAAAGAGAGCAGATTATGTCCGGTTATGTCAGTCACGTATCTTAGATAGGTTTTTTTTTCTTCCCATCCAGTTTCATCCTAATCTCACCGCTTTAACTATTTTCTAAGATTTCCGGTCCCCCCAACTGCCCCCCCCAATTACGCTGGATCCGGTTGAGATTCAAAATAAGAGATCTGAGTTACGAGGTCCTTCTAAATATGAAGTTTCATGAAGATCTGATCACTCCTTCGTAGATTAGAAATACGTCATTTTTTCTAATTTTCAGAATTAACCCACCCCCCTCCCAATAGAGCTGATCCGTTCAAATTATATAACTCACGTATCTAAGACTTCTGCTTATTTTTTCCACCAAGTTCAATCCCGATCCCTCCAATCTAAGCGTTTTCCATGATTTTAGGATCCCCCACCCCAAACTCCCCCAAATGTCACCGGATCCGGTCGGGATTTAAAATAAGAGCTTTGAGACACGATATCCTTCTAAATATCACTTTTATGCACTTACAAACTTTAAAATTTGCTAATTTAAAAGGCAACGGAATACTTTTATCCGTTAGTGGTTTTTAAGTGTATAAAAGTTGTTAAAAAGCATAGATAAAATCCATTGGGAATTATATATAATAGATTATTTTGCTGGTCAACTTCAGAAGCTATAAAATTTAAATAAATAACACTGTTTGTGTGAGTATTATTAAATTCTTCCAACATACAAATAGCAACCCAAGCTAAGGATTCATATAGAAAACTGAAAAGATACACAATATTTTTTTCCATGAAAAAGACTATGTCAACAAAAACGAACATAAGTTAATTAAACAAAAAAACTTTTTCCACAAAACAAGTTTTTCAAAAAACAGGAAAGAGCTCCATTAAGCCGAGAAAAAGTGAAAATCAAGTCAAACAATTTTCCAAGCATAAAACTACCACAAATTATAATCAATGAATAAATGAAACCAAAAAAGAACAGAAATTTCAATGAATAGTAGATTCACACTCAAAACGAGCAATAATTCTCATGACATGCTAATGCTAGCTCCGGCTATTGTAGTGAATAAATATATTCTATTCTAATTAACTTAAGTAAGACTGATAAATCCGTATGCCTTCTCAAGACAAGAACACAATTTACGCTTTACTGAAAACGAAATACGTTTGAAATGTTTTCATATTTCTTGATTTCATAAATGATAAATTATCAAAACTTTAACGAAGAATTGTCAGTATATGTCAATTTAAAGAACAATCACCAGTCATTTCTTAGTTTAAAAAGAATAAATCTGAAAAAGTTGTTTAAATCATTTACATTAAAAAGGGGTGGCTATGATGTCTCTTTCTTATAATTTTTTTTTTTTGCAACTTGAAACTCTTTGACATTTCACATCATTTTATTCTTGGAGGTACATCTTCTGGGCCTTTCAATTGCCATCGTTATTTTTATTTGAAACCAAATTTTATCATTATATAGAAGATGACTTAACACAAAAATGGCGTCATATGTGGTAGGAATTGTCTATGGTGAAAGAATCCGATGAGCAATAAAGATTTTGCCTCGCAAAACACGGAAAATGACTAAGAAGGATTTAAGCTAACACGACCAACTAACACGACCAACTAACAAGACAACTAACACGATAAAGACTACCTCTAGCAAACTGATTGCTGTAGACCAATCCAAAAGTTGTTCAATTTAATGGACCCTTCGTTTTAATACGGATTTAAAGGCAAAGGAATACTTTTATCTGTTAGTAGTTTTAAGTTCAGCCAAAAATTACCAGCTATGCTACTCTGACAATTCCCGTAGTTAATAAATGTATGATGATAATTATACTGGATATTCGTATAGATTTTGGAAAGGAAAGAATTCACTCAATAGAACCGGATTGCTACAAGAAGGAAACTATGGAAACTGTTATAGAAAAAATAGCTTCTATTAGTTCTCAGTCGGCATGTTCAGTATGTAAGATTGGATCAAGCGGTTATCTATCAGGGTAAGAAATTCTGCCAATGGTCAAGCAAATATCACATTAAGCAGAATGTGATATTTAGAAGGATTGCAAACTGAAGAATGGGACTGTGACAACCTCCAAGGAAAAATACTTTGCAACAAAGAACCAAAAAATGAAATATAAACAATCTGGAGTTACAAAACTTTTCTCTCTTGTTTCACGCTCTAATTTTCTTCATTTTTTTTCTTTGAGTTAGTTTTATTTCTGTTTCTTTACTGTTTTTTCTATGTTTGTTCATTGTTTTTTTCCGCATCTGTTTTTCCTGGACGGTCATAGAGCCTTACGGCCAATAGCTGCAACCTAGTAAAAAATAAACCAGGGTCAATAGTAACCAATAATTAGAACATGAGTTTAAAGAACTGTCAAGTGGAAAATACTGTCATTTGTAGCTGATTCAGGAATGGCTACTATTATTTTGATTGGTCATAAAAACAAAATGTTACTTTTGAAACAAATCTGTATGAATTTCGAAAAATAGCCTGAAATTCTTCGAAAAAGGTGTCAGATCAACTTGAAAATTATACCATTAGAACTCTCATTACGCGCAATAGCAATTATACGCTTAATGCTTGCGAAACGTCATTACAATATTGAATTTTGAAAAATAGAACTGCGTTTAATTTAACAGTAATTCTTATCTCTTAGAAATAAAATTGTAATACAGAAAATATATTGCCAATAAAAATTCAACAAAACGGGTATTTGAAAGAAATTAGCTTCACTTAGCTTTTTTTTTACAAGGAATTAGAAGAAAGAGGCATTAGAATGACCTCTTCTTGTAAAAGTATCTAATTTTGTTCAGTAAAAATGAAAAGTATTTCTATTTGTATAATTTCGTCTGTGGCCTCCGTTACAGCCCTTTATTACTTTGAAAGGAAGAAAGGCTACGCCATTTTAGATTCTATTGACGTTCTTTTGAATAAAGTTAAAGAAGGTTTTAAAGCTGCTGGGGCTGTTTTATTACAGCCGTCACTGCATAAGTTCAATTCTCCAAAAGAGGATACAGCTCTAGGAGAAAACAGAGTTGAAGAAGACTTAAACCTAGAAATTCCTGACGCAGAAAAAGAAAAAAGGAAACAGCTGACCATAAACGAAACGACAGATGCTGAAACTTTGGTCAAAGTAGTAATTAGTGACAAAAAAAGATTATAAAACTGATGAATCCTTGGAGCTAGAAAAAGTTAAAGAAAAAGGAAAGCAAGAAGTGCAAAACAACGCTAAAAAAGATTTAGAACTACAAAATATTGATCCAAATGGTTTCAATACCAAGCAAACAAAGGAAAAATGAAACTGTTGATGCTTCAAAGCTACAAAAAACGGACAAACCTGCATCAGCCTTTTTAGTTACACCATCTCCTCCTCTTCTTCTAATACCACCTCCTCCTCCTTTACCTGATCTAATTTCAACCTCTTCTCGTGCACTCACTCTGTCAGATTCTCCGTGTCCTCCTGTTCCTTGTGTTCCTCCTCCCAGTACCTTTCCTACTCCTATTTCACCCTCTTTTCGTCCTTCAGCTTCTCAAGCTCCACATGAGCAGTCATACTCAAAGGCCAAAAAATTTTTTCAACGTTGGCTACAAAATATCAGAGGTAAAAAAGGGAAACAGTGGTGGCGGAGATTTATAATCAAAAATATCTTCAAAAAAAGAAGTCAGTTCATACTCAGGATAACAAATCAGCTTGTCTAACAGATCAACCTCCAACTAAACCTCCCCAAACATATGCTCCACAGGCACCACCAACCGTCCCCTTTTCTGGGCGTACTCCCACAATTTCAAATACTAGGAAAGTCAATGATTTAAATGCCAAGAAACGCATGGATGTTGTCATTGAAGAATTGAAAAAGAGACAAAACATGAAAAAAAGAACTAGTGAGGAAATGGCGATTTGGCTCCAAAATCTGGAAAACGGTCGGAAAAAAGTCAGTTCCTAATACCTAATTGTGGATTGTAGTAGTCTTGGTTGTACTGTTTGCTTTCTTAGCATCGTCTTATTTTTAATTTTGTATTGAGTTATGAATAATGTTGTTTTTTTGTAACATTGCTGTATTGTCTTATTTGTAATGTTGCTAGTTGTCCTATTTGTTGTATTAGTTGTCTTGGTTGTATTGTTTGTTGTCTTATTTATAATTTTTATTTCTTGAGTTAGTCGTAATATTAATTTTAATGTTGCTTTATTGTCTATTTTGTAACATTGCGATAATAGTGTCAAGTTGCATTATTTGTTGTCTTAGTTGTTTTATTTGTAATGTTGCTGTATTGAGCCGTAATTAATAATGTTTTTAATGTTATTTGTAATATTGAGTTATTGTCTTATTTTTAATGCTGTTTTAACAGTGCTTAGTTGCACTATTTGTTTTCTTAATAGCCTTAGTTGTATTGTTTGTTGTCTTAGTTGTCTTATTTGTAATGTTTATGTATTGAGTTGTTCGTAATTTTATTTTTAATGTTGCTTTATTGTCTTATTTGTAACATTGCGAAAATAGTGTTTAGTTGCATTATTTTTTTTTTTTTTTTTTTCAAAGAGAAAAAACTCGCTGAACCTCGCTTCAGCGAGGTTCAGCCAAGACTAATAAACAGAGTGAAATGAGAGGCAATTCAGCAGCCATGTGCTTGCACATCCTAGCCACAAAATACTTTTTGAAGAATCCGCCCTTATTAGCAATGCCTGGGTATAAAGTAGACAGTTATAGAAGCAATTGAAATCAGACTAAGATTAATAATATTTCTATACACAAATTCAATTAAAGATGATCTCACAAAATATTAAAAAAAAAAACAGTAGATATTAACAAAGAACCAGTCACAAATAGACCTTTAAGATCAGCTGCCAAAAAAGCAAGACTAGCACTAAAAACGTGTTTATAATCAAACAAATCAAAACTCCTTTCATTTCATTGAATTGCCTCGTTTCATATTACTTTAATTTTCAGTCCTGGTTGAACTTTGCTGAAGCATGGCTACTGGGACTGTTTGAAAAAAAGAAATCATTTTAGTATCTTTCTTCTTCTGTCTTTCTTCTTCTGTCTTTCTTCTTCTGTCTTTCTTCATATCTTTCTTCTTCTGTCTTTCTTCGAAAGTTTTTCTTCTTCTATATATTTACGTTTTGCTGACGACAATCCTTGAACATAACGCTGAAATATTCGTTCTAGTTCGATTTCCACTGTCTTGCGAAAAGAATGCCCTATTGTTCCTCTTGTTTTTGATGTTTATGATGGAAAGGCAGTGTGGTCTTCATAGCTATTTACTACTATTACTACTTCTACTCCTACAATTTAAATAAATAAAAAGTTATTAAGGGTATCTAAGCTGTTAAAGAGCCTAGATAGAAACTTTTGCGAATGATATTAAGAATTATTTTGCAGGTCAACTTCAGAAGCTATAAAATTAAAATAAACAACACTGTTTGTCTCAGGATTATAAAATTCTTCCAACATACAAATAGCAACCCAAGCTAAGGATTCATATAGAAAACCGAAAAGATACACAATATTTTTTTTCCATGAAAAAGACTATGTCAACAAAAACGAACATAAGTTAATTAAAAGAAAAAACTTTTTCCACAAAACAAGTTTTTCAAAGAACAGGAAAGAGCTCCATTAGGCCAAGAAAAAGTAAAAATCAAGTCAAACAATTTTCCAAACATAAAACTACCACAAATTATAATCAATGAATAAATGAAACTAAAAAAGAACAGAAATTTCAATGAACAGTAGATTCACACTCAAAACGAGCAATGATTAACATAAGTAAGACTGATAAATCCGTATGCCTTCTCAAGACAAGAACACAATTTGCGCTTTACTGAAAACAAAATATGTTTGAAATGTTTTCATATTTCTTGATTTCATAAATGATAAATTATCAAGACTTTAAAGAAGAAATGTCAGTATATGTCAATTTAAAGAACAATCACCAGTCATTACCTCTAGCAAACTGATTGCTGTAGACCAATACAAAAGTTGTTCAATTTAATGGACCCTTCGGTTAATACGGATTTAAAGGCAAAGGAATGCTTTTATCTGTTAGTAGTTTTAAGTTCAGCCAAAAATAACCAGCTTTGCTACTCTGACAATTTCCGTAGTTCTTAAATGTATGATGATATTATACTGGATATCCGTATAGAATTTGGAAAGGAAACAATTCACTTTATAGAGCCAGATTGCAGGTCCCTGACACGTCTACCGATTTTCATCGTCCTAGCACGTCCAGAAGCACCTGACTCGCCAAATCACTGAACCCCTGCCCCCAACTCCCCGAAAGAGAGCGAATCCAGTACGGTTCCGTCAATCACGTATCAAGGACATTTGCTTCTTCTATCCACCAAGCTTCATCCGATCCCTCCACTCCAAGTGTTTTCCAAGATTTCCCCCTCCAACTCCCCCCAATGTCAAAGATCTGGTCGGGATTTGAAATAAGAGCTCTGAGACATGAATTCCTTCTAAATATCAAATTTCATTAAGATCCGATCACCTATTCGTAAGATAAAAATACCCCATTTTTCCCGTTTTCTAAGAATTCCGGTTTCCCCCTCCAACTCCCTCCAATGTCACAGGATCTGATCGGAATTTAAAATTAGAGCTTAAAGCACAAGATCCTTCTAAATATCAAATTTCATTAAGATCTGGTCACCCTTTCGTAAGTTACAAATACCTCAATTTTCAAAATTAGCCCCCTCCCATCTCAACCAAAGAGAGCAGATCATGTCCCGTTATGTCAGTCACGTATCTTAGATAGGTTTTTATTCTTTCCATCCACTTTCATCCTGATCTCACCGCTTTAAGTATTTTCTAAGATTTTCGGTGCCCCCAACTGCCCCCCCCAATTACGCTGGATCCGGTTGAGATTTGAAATAAGAGATCTGAGTTACGAGGTCCTTCTAAATATGAAGCTTCATGAAGATCCGATCACTCCTTCGTAGTTAGAAATACGTCATTTTTTTCTAATTTTTCAGAATTACCCCCCCCCCCCCCAATAGAGCGGATCCGTTCAAATTATGTAACTCACGTATTTAAGACTTCTGTTTATTTTTCCCACCAAGTTCAATCCCGATCCCTCCAATCTAAGCGTTTTCCATGATTTTAGGATCCCCCACCCCAAACTCCCCCAAATGTCACCAGATCCGGTCGGGATTTAAAATAAGAGCTTTTAGACACGATATCCTTCTAAATATCAAATTTCATTGAGATCCAATCACCCATTCGTAAGTTATAAATACCTAATTTTTTCTAATTTTTCAGAATTACCCCCCGCCCCAAATACCCCAAAGAGAGCGGATCCGTTTTGGTTATATAAATCATGTATTTAGGACTTGTGCTTATTTTTCCTACCAAGTTTCATCCCGATTCCTCCACTCTAAGTGTTTTCCAAGTTTTAGGTTTCCCCCTCCCAACTCCCCCCCAATGTCACTAGATCCGCTCGGGATTTAAAGCAAGAGTGCTAGGAAGTGATATCCTTCTAAATATCAAATTTCATTGAGATCCGATAACCCGTTCTTAAGTTAAAAATACCTCATTTTTTCTAATGTTTAGAATTAACCCCCCCCCCCCCTCCCAAGCTACTCCAAAGAGAGCGGATCCGTTCCAGTTATGTCAATCATGTATCTAGGAATTCTGCTTATTTTTCCCACCAAGTTTCATCCCGATCCCTCCAATCTAAGTGTTTTCCAAGTTTTAGGTTTCTCCTCCCAACTCACCCCCTATGTTACCAGATCCAGTCGGGATTTAAAATAAGAGCTCTGAGACACGATATCCTTCTAAATATCAAATTTCATTGAGATCCAATAACCCGTTCGTAAGTTAAAAATACCTCATTTTTTTAATTTTTCAGATATAACCCTCCCCCCCAACTCCCCCAAAGAGAGCTGATCCGTTCCTGTTATGTCAATCACGTATCTAGTGCTTATTTTTCCTACCAAGTTTCATCCCGATTCCTCCACTCTAAGTGTTTTCCAAGTTTTAGGTTTCCCCCTCCCAACCCCCCCCCCCAATGTCACTAGATCCGCTCGGGATTTAAAGCAAGAGTGCTAGGAAGCGATATCCTTCTAAATATCAAATTTCATTGAGATCCGATAACCCGTTCGTAAGTTAAAAATACCTCATTTTTTCTAATGTTTAGAATTAACCCACCCCCTCCCAAGCTACTCCAAAGAGAGCGGATCCGTTCCAGTTATGTCAATCATGTATCTAGGACTTCTGCTTATTTTTCCCACCAAGTTTCATCCCGATCCCTCCAATCTAAGTGTTTTCCAAGTTTTAGGTTTCTCCTCCCAACTCACCCCCTATGTTACCAGATCCAGTCGGGATTTAAAATAAGAGCTCTGAGACACGATATCCTTCTAAATATCAAATTTCATTGAGATCCGATAACCCGTTCGTAAGTTAAAAATACCTCATTTTTTCTAATTTTTCAGAATTAACCCCCCCCCCCCAACTACCCCAAAGAGAGCAGATCTGTTCCGGTTATGTCAATCATGTATCTAGGACTTTTGCTTATTTTTCCCACCAAGTTTCATCCCGATCCCTCCACTCTGTTTTCCACGTTTTAGGTTTCCCCCTCCCAACTCCCCCCAATGTCACCAGATCTGTTCGGGATTTAAAATAAAGGCTCTGAGACACGATATTCTTCTAAATATCAAATTTCATTGGGATCCGATCACCCGTTCGTAAGTTAAAAATACCTCATTTTTTTTAATTTTTCAGAATTAACCCCCTCCCCCAACTACGCCAAAGAGAGTGGATCCGTTCCGGTTATGTCAATCATGTATCTAGGACTAGTCCTTATTTTTCCCACCAAGTTTCATCCCAATCCCTCCACTCTCAGTGTTTTCCAAGTTTTAGGTTTCTCCCTCCCAACTCCCCGCCCCCAATGTCACCAGATCCGGTCGGGATTTAAGATAAGAGCTCTGAGACACGATATCCTTCTAAGTATCAAATTTCATTGAGATCCGACCACCCGTTCGTAAGTTAAAAGTACCTCATTTTTCTAATTTTTCAAAATTAACCACCCCCCCCCAACTACCCAAAAGAGAGCGGATCCGTTCCAGTTATGTCAATCATGTATCTTGGACTTTTGCTTATTTTTCCCGCCAAGTTTCATCCCAATCCCTCCACTCTAAGCGTTTTCCAAGATTTTAGGTTTCCCCCTCCCAAATACCCCCCCCCCCAATGTCACCAGATCTGGTTAGGATTTAAAATAAGAGCTCTGAGACACGATATCCTCCCAAACATCAAATTTCATTAAGATCCCATCACGCGCTCATAAGTTAAAAATACTTCATTTTTTCTATTTCTTTCCAAATTAACGGGCCCCCACTCCCCTCCAGATGGTAAAATCGGGAAAACGATTATTTCTCATTTAAGGTCCCTGATACGCTTGCCAAATTTCATCGTCCTAGCTTACCTGGAAGTGCGTAAAGTAGCAAAACCGGGACCGACAGACCGACAGACAGACCGACAGAATTTGCGATTGCTATATGTCACTTGGTTAATACCAAGTGCCATAAAAAGGGAGATGGGATTAAATTCATGAAGGTAAAATAGGTAAGGTGTGTATAAGCTATGGGAGGCAATAAAAACTTCTCAAATTTTATGAAGTTCCAGGGAGAATAGGGGTTCACTCGGCTTATCTTCACAAATACGAAAAAAATAATGTTATAACTTGGTAAATATAAGAGAATAATTCGAATTCCCAAGAATTTATTGCAGTTCTGGTTCTAGAACACTCCCTTAAAAAATGAATTGTTTAGTGCACCTGGCGCAGCCCTAATTCTATCGCATTAAAGTTCTGATGCTACTTTTAAGCAGAGCCATTCCTAGGGTTGGTAGTACCCGGGGAAAAATCAATTACAGGGCCCCCTACTGAATCAAATATAAACAAAAAAAAAGGCGAATTAATCTAAAAAAAATTGATCAAATTGGACAATCCCCCTGCCGCGGTAATCCCCAGCTGCGGCACCCGGGGTAGCTGACCCGGCTGCCCCCCCCCTCGCCACCTAGGAACGATTTTGCTTTTAAATAACTAACTATGAGCTTATTTGTGCAGAAATAAAGGGTGACTAGGCATTCATTGCTATAGCCTTTTGGGTTTCCTATTAAGTCATTCTTACGTCAAGGTTTAGTCAATACGAGTCATTACCGCGGCAGGGGGACAATCCCCCTGCCGCGGTAGTCCCCAGCTGCGGCACCCGGGGTAGCTGACCCGGCTGCCCCCCCCCCTCGCCACCTAGGAACGGTTTTGCTTTTAAGTAACCAACTATGAGCTTATTTGTGCGAAAATAAAGGGTGACTGCCCACCCCCCTTCACCACCTAGGAACAGTTTTGCTTTTAAATAACTAACTATGAGCTTATTTGTGCGGAAATAAAGGATGACTAGGCATTCATTGCTACAGCCTTTTGGGTTTCCTATTAAGTCATTCTTACGTCAAGGTTTAGTCATTACGAAAAGTATAATATCAGATACGTCACAATGTTTCAAAGAAGCATATCACAAAAAATCTGACATCCTTTGGGCTATTCTGTTTTTGGGTGTCCGCCGTGTGATATGCGGCGGCCTCCTGTATCTCATCTCTTGAGACGCGAGGAAGATCCTCCAGTTTCGGCTGTCGTTTTGGAACACAGAAGAATCATTGCTGTGTGAGTGATCGGAATGCTCGTGAGTTAGAGTGGAACTCCTGAGGAAAAATGATGATTCATCTTTTTATCATAGTAGTGATTTTGGATATAAATTATGGATATAATGTGGATTTGGATTCGGCTATATTTCATCGGGGGCCAAGAGAGTCAATGTTTGGGTTTAGTGTTGCGACACATACGGATCGTGGGGAAAGCTGGTAAGCACTCATTATTGTTAGGTTAGAGTTTGACCGAGTATACCCTACCTTAAGGCAGGGGCGTAGCTTCAGCATTATTATTGGGAAGGCAAGAGGGGTCTACATCCAGAAAGTCATGGGGCATATGCTATATAATACTTTTTCCCAAACATTCTGGGGGGGGGGCTACCAAGCTTTCCCCCCTGAAATGACGCCACTGTCTGAAGGGGAGGGTATCCTATATCCATGATTTGAAGTATTTATTGTAAGCAATATAAAACAGAATGATTGCATGCCTGAAATAAATACCGTTCTACAACCAAGGGAATCCCCAGACATTGTTGGGGCAGTAGGGTAGAGTCGGTCTACAAAAATATTCTGGGACGACAGGCAAAAAGCTTTTCATTCTATAAAATTTTGGTTTATTTTAAAACTCAGGTAGGAAAAATAAAAAATATACCATTCTATTCTCTAGTTAATGCTCTGGTAATCGTGTGTTGTCATTCCCTGTAAAGGAAACAATACAATACAAAACACTAGCACCCCGAATTTTTCCAATTAATACTTTTCAATTATAATCTTCCAATCTTCCTTACAATAATAATTTCCCCTTCTCCGTCTTAATGAGGCCAGATGTAGTTCTTGGGGTATAGTCAGGAACGAATCCAGGGCCTAAAATATGCCTTCGGGAAGGTGTTATCAAGACAATGTCTTTACTCTTTACTCATTTTTAGGACTGAGAAGACTGCATAGATGACGGTCTAGTCTAGCCTATACCTAGCCTAACCAAATTTTGACGCATAAGTTTTACCTTAGGCTAATTTTTGGTTTTCTGTCTCATTTTCACTGGTTCTAGTTTTCTAAAATTCAATTCGGTACTCGTGTCTTACAGCCACCCCACTCAAGTTCTGTCGAGAATTTAATGCCAATGAAAAAACAAACAAATATGATGAAAATATTATACTTTATCAACAAAATTATGAAAGCTGCAACAAAGAATTATGAAGGGGGGGGGGGGAGGGCAGACTGCATTATATTAAATACGTAACTGAACTAACCTAACCAAAATATAAACTAAATATTTAATTAGAATATAGCTACAATGTAGTTTCCCACCGAGCCAAAGCTAATATTGTCTGGTATAAAGACCATGAAAAACGGTTATTATCTCCTGTTCGCGATACAAGATTTTGAGTGTGGTGGCTATAAGACAAAAGTACCTGCGATTCCTATTATTTCAGCGGGATTGCAAGCCATATTCCTCATGGTTTCTTGTATTTTTAAGGCACATTTTAATTCCATTAAAATTTCTCTTTGATTCGCGTTTTAGTGCATTCTTTAGCCTATTTCCCCTTGTACGTTCTGAGACCATACTGGCTATGCATGACGTATGAAAACAAAGAAAGAAAATAATAAATGAAAACAGAAAAATCAAATAGGTGAAAAACGAGGATTTTATCAGCCAGTAGCAAAATATGAAAAACAAGCAAATATTTCGACTAGGACATCCGCCAAGTCGTCCTCAGTGCTAAAAAAAAAAATAAGAAAGAGGAAAAAGGAAAAAAGGAAACAAAGAAGAAACAACAACAAAATCTATCCTTCTTAAGTGAACTGTACGAGAGGAAAAAAGACACTGAATCAAAGAACAGAGACCAACTTGAAATCAATGAAAGAGATGTTACCAATTAGATTGAATAAGTATCCTTTTAATATTAAATTGTTTTAAATTGGGCTTAAAGAAATTTCTCCCGTGTCTCTATTTATTGCCAAATTTCTATTTATATGTTGTTTTTTTTTTATCTCAATTGCCTCTTTAAAAGATTGCGGTAGGCCATTTTCGCCCAGTCTAATTTAAGACAACCTCTCCGCATATCTAATGAAAACCGAAATTGTAGACAGGCGAAATCTGTTGCAAGGCAAAGGATACTTATTCAGTCTAATTGTAACTTCTCTTTCATTGATTTCAAGTTGGTTTTTGTTGTTTGATTCATAGTCTTTTTTCCTCTCGTATAGTTCACATAAGGTGTGATTTCGTTGTTGTTTCTTCTTTGTTTCCTTTTTTCTTTTTCCTCTTTCTTATTTTTTTTAGCACTGAGGACGACTTGGCGGATGTCCTAGTCGAAATATTTGCTTGTTTTTCATATTTTGGTACTGGCTGATAAAACCCTCGTTTTTCACCTATTTGATTTTTCTGTTTTCATTCATTATTTCCTTTCTTTGTTTTCATATATTTCCCCTTTTATTCTAAAAAGGTCTGTCACTCAGAAACTGCATAAGTATTTTCTCTTCAACCCAAGTTTTGAGCCTTTTCGCAATCATTTTTAGCGCCTTAACCCCCCATACGTTCCAAAGACTAGAATGACATTTGCGATTTTTGTTTTGAGCTATGTGCTTTATTTGTCATAACATAAACAAAACAAGAAACAATTACCATACTAACCAAGATTACTGAAAATAACTAATGAAATGTATATTGACATTTTAATGTTTTCTTTGATATTCATTCCTGAAAATCTCAGCAATTTTGGATTTTTCAATGTTATAAAAGAGAAAGCGTTTAAATGTTTTAAGAAAGTATTAATATTTGCGTAACAATACTTCCAAATGATAAACATTCCTAATAATAAACCAATTATAATAAGCCAACCAAATATTAATAAAAACAGTAAACTTTTGTAGCATGTGTAGCTTAAGACTATATCTAGTCTCATTTTGGGGCCCGGGACGTAATTGCGACGGCTGTGATTATTATATTTGGAAGAAGCATTGAATGGCCAATCGAAAGGTGTATTTTGTTTTCTATCTGATTTTTTCTTATAAGCAAAATTTAACGCAATTTTCTGTCTTCGTGTATTGTTGGTCTTTCAGATGGAGACAGGGGTGGAGTCTAGCTCATCCCCCTGAAAGAGTCAATAATGCTCAAATTTGGAAAATGAAGATATGTCAGATTTTACTGCTTAGTTTTGCTGATTCATTTTTACGCTTCAACGGGGCAACACCGACACAACCCTTAAAACTTCTAAGTTTGAAACAACCAAAGGAAAATTTTTAGAAAATCATGGTTTTTAGTTATGGATAGCCTAAGCTGGGTCCTAAAGACCAGTGGTGTCAATTCGCAAAAATGAAGCGGAGGCAGATTGTATTTTAAAAATCTAGGAGGGCATTTTCTTTTTCTTTCAATGAAAACACACAAAAAGACATGTCAATAATTTTATCCCCCCTAAAAAAAGTATTCTCAGAATCTAGGGGACAAACAAATGCCCCCATCCTTATTGGCACCCTGCAGAGCACAAAATATGTTATTATTTTGTCCCATAGTACTTTAATGATATGCAAATGTAACTTTCCTATTGCATTAAAACAGCATTATTTTGCATATTGTTGATCAAATCATTTAGCAGGAGAATTTTCAGTATTCCGACACAAATTTTCAGTAGGGTAGATAATTAGCCATTAATTTTCATGTTCTGTATCTATGTTGATAGCGTAAGTGGGCTACTGGCACTGTGAGAATGAACAACACAATTGAAATCACGTAATTAGGGTATACTCAAAGCATTAATTAGTCTGAAACAAAGGCTTAATACTTTAGAGACAGAATTCAAAATAGTATCAAGAATGCACCAAAAATATTTTCTTTTTTTCATACTGCTCGTCCTAAAAAGTGAGGAGAAAGGCTTGGTTAAGAGGTTGCATTCTTTCGAGCTATTCAGCATCGAGTTTAAATCCCTGTGCCCTCATTTCTTGATTCACAGGCAAGGCCGTATCCAGGTTTTTTGGAGGGGAGGGGGTATTTTTCGGGGGCGTTTTGCACAAACAAACTTCAAAAAATGCATAAAAAATTTGGGTACTTAAGAACCAACTAAATATTTAATCAAAATATATCCATGGTCAGGTCAGACACTATTCAATCACTATATATTGCAAACTAACCGGGATGAAAACCGGGTATTGTCTCGTATGTTTCTCGTATAATACTTAAGTATTATACGAGAAACACTCGAGAAGTGAAGTTTGATTAATGCTATTGAAACATACCTAAGTAAGATAAAAATATAATAGCTTAGAAACTAACTTGGGCTATATATTTGCACATTAGCGAGGGCCGATTGGAGTAAAGCATAGTATATGTTAAATATGTAACCTCAATAAACCTATTCTTACCTAACCAAAATACTAACTAAATAATTAATTAAAATATAGCTGTTCATGGTCAGACACTATTTTCTATCAATATACATTGCAAAGTAACCGGGATGAAAACGGGGTAATGTATCAAGTGTTCCTCATATAATGCTCAAGTACTAAAATTTTGGTTATATACATTTTTCGGTACTTGTGTATTATTCAGAACACACTCAATAAGTGACGTTAGGTTCTTTCGTGAAACAAACTACGATGCAGGTACATTTTAATGAAATATTTTATATATAGAGGTGGTTAGGTTAGGTTAAGTTAGGTATTTGATATAATGCACCCCCCTCCCCTAATGTTCAAATATATACCCCAAACTTTTGATAAAGCTAATGAAATAAAACAAAATATGTCATGTTGAAAAAAAATGTCAAATAAAACAAAGTCATGTTGTGTCCATTGATGCACTGTTTTGTTGTGGGCAACAACCCCTTATCCTGGAAAAATATAATTGCCTCTTTTTCAGTCTGTGGCAAATCCCAAATCTTCATTTCAAAATCCATGTTCAAACACTATCTTCTATCACTACGCTTAGCAAACTAAATTGAGTTTTGTCTTTGTGGCTATGAAACTGAATTTTCTCAGCAAAATTCTTGAATGTGTTCTGAATTGAATTGAATCAATTGAATAATGAACAAGTACCAAATATTTCATTAAAAGGTACCTGCACCGTAGTTTGTTTCTCAAAAGAACCTAACTTCACTTATTGAGTGTGTTCTGAATAATACACAAGTGCCATTTTTTTACGTTTTTGCCTGTCAGACAAAATGTTAGGGGGGGGGTCAAAATCGGTAACCCATCAATGAATACGGCCTCGTCCAGGCGTGCTTTTGGGGGAAAGGTGCTTAATTTCTCCCTCTCACCTGGAAGAACAGTCACAAAGATCCATAACATTCAGCTACATTTATAAATATTTGACGGAAGAAACTTTTTGAACCATTATCACCCTGAAAATATTTGCAGGCTTAACCATACTCACATCCAATAGAAAGTGTTGGCGTATGCATTCCCGTGCGATTTTTTCACTGTGCCTCTGCACATATAGTGACCATGAAGCAACCCCAACTTTGTTCACAAATAGTTAGGTAGATCAATTCAACAAACACGAATTAGTAGGAACAGATTTCACGACGAAAATGTATATATATCATATATCATTATATTTATGCCGATGACCCTACTAAGTACTTTTTTAGGGAATTCAACCAGGCGCGAACTTATTAAAAGCTTATTTAGGGGAGGGAACTGACATTACAGGAATGGAGACAAAAAACGTAAAAAAAAACATGTGATGTAAAATATAAGAGATTATTTAAAAATATGAAGATTGGTGGAGGGTGGACCTTAAGGCTCCTCCATTCCTAAATGGTTGAATTCAACCACGAACAGTTTTTTTGTAGGGAGTTTTACATTAGCTTTTAGAACTGGGGTAAATAATCAAAACTTAGATACGGCTGCATTCCGGACAAAAGTTTGACTACCTTGCTCATTGGCTAAAATTGGTTTATGGAAGCATTTTACGTGTTAACTTAGAATGATTCAAAGCGGGTGCTGAATTATCTATAAAGTATTCTTAGATTAGAAAGGACTTTAATTATTTAAAACTGTTAAGAGGTAAAAATTATGCCCTTTTATGGTATTTCAGAGGCTATAATGCTCAGGGGCAGGGTTGTATCGAGGATTTTTGTTTCAGGGAGGAGGGATATACCAAGTCGGAAGGGGGTTTACATAAAAATATTAGTGATTATCAAGGTTTATATGTCCATAAATGTGCTTACATGTAAATCTGTTACTTTCGTATGAGTCAGACAAAATTTGAGGGGGGGGAGAGTTCAAGTCGGATAACAGCCCCTTTGGATACGACCATGCTCAAGGGTATTTTATCGTCTTTCCGCTACTATTATTTGTCTTGCTTTATGAATTTTGCTGACTATATAGCAATAATTTTCCGAAAAGCGATTGTACCCTACTTCGGAATCGTGTTTTGTTGCCTTTAATATTTCGTGAATATGCAAGCATGGATTATATCCTATTCAAATTGCTCTTGCCATCAGGCTCCTTTTGTTAGCTAAATATGTACCATGTTAAATTTGTATTGGATTTTTCCTGACCTTGGTAAACATGCTCAGAATTAATTTTGTGACTTCAAGGAAATGACCAGCGTTAATTGCATAAGCTCATTGCATTAGTTAAACGATTGAAATTTCTTTTTTATTTACAAATATTAATGGCTTTAGATGAAAGATTCTACCCAAGATCATTTAGGGCCCCGGGCGTGGAGTCATATGATGGAAATACTCATCATAAAGTTAAGAGTCGATGTAAGAGCCAGTAAAAATGATATAAGTCCAGCTCTAGGATTAAGGCTGGATTGCACCCTCTGAATTCACCTGAGTTATTTACTGATATTTGAGTTAGCCACGCTCCTAAGTACACCAGAAGTGGGTTCTCGAGCGCCGTTAGGACTTCAGAAGTTTGATATTTATGGCAAACCGTAGTTTATTCGCCTATCTTTTGGCGATTGGAGAACTATGAAAAAAAAAAAAATCCATAACACTTGTAAGATTAGATTAGCTTATTGGAAAGCATGATGGGGCTTCAATGTCCTTCGAGCACAAAAAGTAGCATCTTGACAAACTAGAGGTGTAACTCAGGAAACACTTGGGGCCGAGCGAATCCTCAACGTTTGTAAGAAGAAAGAAAACAAAAAAAGACGCTCTTTTTACGCTTTAAAGGCCGACACTTTAGCAGCACAACTAGTCTTTTGAAAGCTTTTGTTTGAGAAAAAAGTATTTTATACGTAAAAATGGTATTTTCAGAGAAAATCTGCCAACAAATTTGAATACTGCCAAGCATCGCTACTTTGCAACCCCACTTTTTTGCACAACGGCTCACCAATATTTCAAACAACAAAATTTTCTAACGACACTAATTCAAACAAGCTTAAATACGCTGGTGGGAATTTATTCCATGAAAGGGAAATAAAAAAAAGGCAAGAAAACACAAATTATATGAACAATACAGAGGATTGTGCAGAAGTCGCAGAAACCGTGGGATGTGGAGGAATGGACCCGAAGACCCCTGAAGACCCCCTAATGAAATACTCCGGTCAGAACTCAATATACGGCTATTCTTCTTAATATTTATTTCAGTTTCTTTTTTAGGGGGCCCATGCCTATTAGATCAGCAAGGTATGCATATTTCTTTTAAGGGGGATGTTATTTATCAAAATAGTAAAATGACGTGAATTATGTGAACATTGTTGGAAATTTCGGAGAAAAAAACCCCATGATAATGGGATACTGGGAGATAGGGTCAGATCATCAAGTCCGTCCTCTCCTCTTGTGCTATAGCTCAACCATTTCTGGCTCAATGGGTTTCTCCTTGAACATTTCATCGTAATGCTCATCTCTCTCGAATGAACAAGTTTTCCCCGAAACGGACACCCAACTACTCTTCTGACCTGATTGATTCAACTAGGCCTCTATTCTCAAATTAGATTTTGCCCTAAGCCAGGGACGTCAATTAAGATTCAGGGGGAAGGGGGAATAATTGTCACATTCTGAATTTAGAAAAATACTTTCTTGTAATTTTCATCTTAAAAATTGATTTCGAAATTTCGAAATCAATAGATTTTCCCTTTCTAGATTTCGAAAATGTATTTTTTTATATTTTCATAAAAAATCGAAAAAAATACAAATATTCTTACCCTCCTACATTAGCATGGATTGGCGGCCCTGCCCTGAGCAGAAAAAAAATGTCTGCTTTAAAGTAGAAGAGCTTAAATTAGTGTTCGTGATAAAAACGATAAAGTTTAAATTGCATTTCGATCATACATGAAACCATTTCCTGGATGCAATTTCATCTGGGACATGATACGCCAGAGCTTACTTTTAATATAAAAAATATGTATTATAAATGATACTCATACGAGCATATCTCATATTATTTGGCTAAAAACAACAGAACAGCAAACTGTTTGTAACCCTGCGATTATTTTCGCACCGAATTTAACAGAATTTAAAAACGTCAAGTAATTGATGCCATTGACGAAAAGTGTCATTTTCTAGTTGTATGAATGAGACTCATTCTTTCATGGAAGATATGTACTTTTATTTGGCTAAAGATAAGAAAGAATTTGTGGTACGTATGTACTGTAGCGACCCCACTCAAGTTCCCGATCTGAGTAGAACCGGTTTCTCTGACCATAGGTGAAATTCATTTAATTTGCGATGTATAGTGATAGAGAATAGTGTCTGACCATGGATGTTAAAATAAAGATTTCGGAATTGCCAAGGATTGAAGAAGAGGCAATTAAACTTTTCCAGGATAAGGTGTTGCCCAAAAGAAAACAGTGCGTCAATGGACACAACATGACTTTATATTCTTTCGAGAAGGATCCTTTTTGGAAATATATAACTAGGCATGTGCACAACTAGGCGGCCTGCTTTCCATAACTCTCTGTTTTAGTTTCCATACTTTTGTTACCAAAATATTATATATTCATCATATTTTGTTATATTTCATTAGAATTAACCAAACTTCACTTCTTGAATGTGGTCGCTGTAATACATAGGCTAAGTACCGAATATGCTGACACATGTTTAAACTAAATATAACATAGGATAAAAAGATGAAGCGATTAATGTATAAAAATGTTTGATGCGTCGATTGGACGAAAATTTATATTGTTCTGTTTTTATCAATAAAACTTATATATTCATAATTCATAATTCATACTTCTATCCTAAGGGCTAGAAAAAAAGATACACTTCTGACAGAATTTCACAGAAAATAAAAGGTCGAGGGGGATTATTGTGTCAAATTCTCCGAAATACTCTTTTTTCGAAACGAAACGAAACTTTTTTTTCGAAACGAAAATTTAAGTACTTCAATGCTGTAAGTGACTTTCATGCTACGTTCCTGATTCATATTAAATGAAAAAAAGTTTTTTTTCAACTGAGAGTAGGCAGCAACATTAAAACTTAAAACGAACAGAAATTATTACCTATCTTAGGGATCGCCCCCTCGTCAATACTTTGCTCTTCACGCCAAAGTTAAATTTTGTTCTAATTCTTTAAGAATGACCTCTGAATCATAAAGGCCGTTTAATTAGAATAAATAGCTCTTTGGGAAGTACTAAAAAAACCTTAGCTTAAAGAGTGAGGTATTGACGAAGCGGCGAACCCCCTCATAAACGTAATAATTTCTGTTCGTTTTAAGTTTTAATGTTGCTCCTTACTTTCAGTTAAAAAAATTGTTTTCCAAATATAGTTTCTGATCGTTTTTTAAATAATGCTGGGAAATCCGGTGCCTCCTTCAAGGAAAAACTCTTCCCCCATGAAAAATTCTTCCATGGACAGATCCTCCCACGTAACGGAAAAATGAGCGTGACAGGGGGCCTAGTTGCCCTTCAATTTTTTGGTTACTTAAAAAGGTCACTAGAACTTCTAATTTTCGTTCAAATGAGCCCTGTCGCTATATTCTAGTACCGCTGGTTTAATAAAATCATCCCTTGGGGGAAAAAAGCAACAAATAAAAACGCATCCGTGATCTTTCCTCTGGCAGAAAATATAAAACTCTACATTTTTGCAGATAGGAGCTTGAAACTTCTACAGTGGGATTCCTTGATACGCTAAATCTGATGGTGTGATTTTCATTAAGATTCTTTGACTTTTAAGGGGTTCTTCTCGCCTATTTAAAAAATCCTGCAAATTTTCTCAGGCTCGTAACTTTTGATGAGCAGGACTAAACTTGACTAAACTTATAGATTTGAAATTAGCATAAAAATATGATTCTTTTGATGCATCTATTTTTGCTGAAGCTCGAAAAAAACTGCAATGGCTATCTTCACAAACTTTGCGCTGAATTTCAAAGAACGTAAAAAGATGAAGTTGACGGCTGTGTCAAAACATTCGATATGTCATTTTGACGAAAATTCGTATTATTCTAGCGCTACACATGATAATTACACATGATTCTGTAAAAAATTACAGTGGCGATCTTCAAAAATATTAAAACTGAATTTCAGAGAACGTAAAAGGGTCAATTGTTTCAAAACATTCGGTACTTTATTTTGACAAAAATTCATTTTGTTCTAGCGCTACGCATGACACTAAAACGTTCATTATTCATACATCGTGTTATTGTGTTAAAGCTAGAAAAAACTTCAGTGGCGATCTTGATAAACTGATTTTCATGTTTGAAACGTGTACTTTAACGAAAATGTGTGTTATTCTGGTGTTTTGAATTATACTCTTATGATTTATACTTCATAGAAAGAAAGCTAGAAAGAAAGAAAGAAAGAAAGTAAAGCTAGTAGCTAGAAGTCTAGCTGTAGCTAGAAAGAAAGTAAACTGCAGTGTTGATCATCACTCATAGGCCCGAAGTACTCTTGGCGTTTTTTACCCAACGTTTTTTTACTGAACGTTTCTTAGAATGTAGGTTAGTGTTGCGACGGACACATTGGGCAGTGAAAAAAAAAATACTCGGTAAAACATATGTCGACAGCAGCAACGCAGCCGTCCATTGTCACTACAATAAACAAACATCTAAACAAACGATCATTAACACCTCTAGAACTAAATGGAAGCGACACATACCCCCTTTTTTTTCTTTGTTTTTTTTTTACCGCTGACGACTGCTGATGAGAGAGTGTGTTTGCAGAGGATATATCATTAAAGAAACTAATTTGGAAATCATAAATTAATTCATTTTCCTGGGGAAGGAGGGGACAATTGTGAAAGAAGCAGAAAAAACAAAACCAGATAATTTCTACTTTTTGCAAAGTTGTAAAAGTAATTTTTGCAAAGTAAATAGTGGAAACAGCAAGAAAAAACGGAAAAAATAGATAATTTGATTAGGAAGTTCCTAGAAATTCAAGGAAGCGTGAAATATCAGGGGGTTTGGGCCCAAATCAGTCCCTGGCTTCGACCCTAAACAAATCAAAGCCTATTTATCATAAACAAAAAAAATGAGTATCGGTCTAATTTATGTGCCCTAAATTAAATATTATTTGACAGAACTTGAATTCATTTCCCTTTTTTAGAGTAGCTTTTAGTTTTACTGCTCCTCCTCCCAATAAATTTTTCAATATGTAGGGGAGGGGGCAAATTTGTCTTTTTTTTCAATTATTTTCAGTGAAAATACAAAAAGGCTTATATTCACTTTATGATTTATTAGATTAACATGATCTATCAGATCTGTATGATCGACAGATCTTGCGACGGTAAAATGTTTATCTCACAGTGTCGCAACGACAAAAAAAGATCGGTAAAATTAACGCTCGGTAATAAACGCCAAGAGTGTCTCGGGCCATATTTATACTGAATTTCGACACATACTAAAAGGTCAAAAGATTTGCATAATGTTTCGGTCATAAAAAGGAAAGTAATATTTCTGAAGGGTATGAATGACACTCACACATTAGCGATGCATACTTCCTGTTATTCGAGTGAAGTTTGAAAAAAGTTAAACTGGTGAGGATTTCCGTACTTTGAATTTCAAAACATAACAAGAGCTAAGAGCTCATATGGCACTTGTGACGAGGCGAGAAGAGCTAAGAGCCAAGCGATCATATGGTATGAGCTCTAACAAAATTCTATGAATCAATAGATTGATTTAAAAAGGAAAATAAGAGGCTTAATGCCGGTCAAGATTTAAAATAAGAGCTCTGAGTCACAAAGTCCTTCTAAATATCAAAATTCATTAAGATCCGATCACCCACTCGTAAGTTATAAATAACTAATTTTTTCTATTTTTTCCTCTCCCTTTTGCCCCCCCAGATGGTCGAATCTGGGAAAACGACTTTATCAAGTCAAATTGAGCAGCTCCCTGACACGCCTACCAATTTTCATCGCCCTAGCACGTCCAGAAGCACTGAACTCGCCAAATCACTGAACCCCTCCCCCCAACTCCCCCAAAGAGAGCGAATCCAGTACGATTCTGTCAATCACGTATCAAGGACATTTGTTTATTCTATCCACCAAGCTTCATCCCGATTCCTCCACTCCAAGTGTTTTTCCAAGATTTCCCCCTCCAACTCCCCCCAATGTCAAAAGATCTGGTCGGGATTTGAAATAAGAGCTCTGAGACATGAATTCCTTCTAAAAATCAAATTTCATTACGATCCGATCATCTATTCTTAAGATATAAATACCCCAATTTTCATGTTTTCCAAGAATTCCGGTTTCCCCCTCCAACTCCCCCGAATGTCACAAGATCTGGTCGGAATTTGAAATTAGAACTTTAAAGCACAAGATCCTTCTAAATATCAAATTTCATTAAGATCTGGTCACCCTTTCGTAAGTTACAAATACCTCAATTTTCAAAATTACCCCCCCCCCCAATTCCACCAAAGAGAGCAGATCCGGTCCAGTTATGTCAGTCACATATCTTAGAGAGGTTTCTATTCTTCCCATCCAGTTTCATCCTGATCTCACCGCTTTAAGTATTTTCTAAGATTTCCGGTCCCCCCAACTGCCCGGCCCAAAGATTTAAAATAAGATATCGGAGTTACGAGGTCCTTCTAAATATGAAGTTTCATGAAGATCCGATCACTCCTTCGTAAGTTAAAAATACGTCATTTTTTCTTATTTTTCAGAATTACCCCCCCCCCGCAATTGAGCGGATCCGTTCCAATTATGTAAATCACGCATGTAAGACTTCTGGTTATTTTTCCAACCAAGTTTCATCCCTATCCCTCCAATCTAAGCGTTTTCCATCATTTTAGGTTTCCCCACCCCAAACTTCCCCCAATGTCACCAGATCCGGTCAGGATTTAAAATAAGAGCTTTGAGACACGATATCCTTCTAAATATCAAATTTCATGGAGATCCAATCACCCGTTCGTAAGTTAAAAATACCTAATTTTTTCTAATTTTTCAGAATTAACCCCCCCCCCCCAACTACCCCAAAGAGAGCGGATCCGTTCTGGTTATGTCAATCAAGTAACTAGGACTCGTGTTTTTTTTCCACCAAGTTTCATCCCGATCCCTCCACTCTAAGTGTTTTCCAAGTTTTAGGTTTCCCCCTCCCAACTCCCCCCCCCAATGTCACCAGATCCGATCGGGTTTAAAATAAGAGCTCTGAGCCACGATATCCTTCTAAATATCAAATTTCATTGAGATCCGATCACCCGTTCGTAAGTTAAAAATACCTCATTTTTTTTAATTTTTCAGAAATATTCCCCCCTCCCCAACTACCGACAAAGAGAGCGGATCCGTTCCGTTTATGTCAATCATCTATCTAGGACTTGTTTTTATTTTTCCCACCATGTTTCATCCCGATCTCTCCACTCTAAGTGTTTTCCAAGTTTTAGGTTTCCCCCTCCCAACTCCCCGCCCCTAAGAGCTCTAAGACACGATGTCCTTCTAAACATCAAATTTCATTGAGATCCGATCACCCGTTCGTAAGTTGAAAATACCTCATTTTTTCTAATTTTTAAGAATTACTCCCCCCCCCCCCAAACTACCCCAAAGAGAGCGAATCAGTTCCGATTATGTCAATTATATATCTGGGACTTGCGCTTATTTTTCCCATCAAGTTTCATCCCGATCCCTCCACTCTAAGTGTTTTCCAAGATTTTAGGTTTCCCCCCTCCAACTCCCCCCAATGTCATCAGACCCGGTCGGGATTTAAAATAAGAGCTCTGAGACACAACATCATTCCAAACATCAAATTTCATTAAGATCCAATCACCCGCTCATAAGTTAAAAATACTTCATTTTTTCTATTTTTTCCGAATTAACCGGCCCCCCACTCCCCTCCCCAGATGGTCAAATCGGGAAAACGACTATTTCTAATTTAATCTGGTCCGGTCCCTGATACGCTTGCCAAATTTCATCGTCCTAGCTTACCTGGAAGTGCCTAAAGTAGCAAAACCGGGACTTTAGGTTTCCCCCCTCCAACTCCCCCCAATGTCATCAGATCCGGTCGGGATTTAAAATAAGAGCTCTGAGACACAATATCATTCCAAACATCAAATTTCATTAAGATCCAATCACCTGCTCATAAGTTAAAAATACTTCATTTTTTCTATTTTTTTGCGAATTGACCGGGCCCCCACTCCCCCCAGATGGTCAAATCGAGAAAACGACTATTTCTAATTTAATCTGGTCCGGTCCCTGATACGCTTGCCAAATTTCATCGTCCTAGCTTACCTGGAAGTGCCTAAAGTAGCAAAACCGGGACCGACAGACCGACCGACAGACGGACAGACCGACAGAATTGGCGATTGCTATATGTCACTTGGTTAATACCAAGTGCCATGAAAAGATCTAGTGATGGATCAGCATATTCGGATTTCGGAACGCTGTTCTGACAAAAACGACTATTTTTTAATGCTTTCCTAGCTGTAGAAAAAGTAATCACAGAAAGTGATATTTTTCTATTTTATCGTTTTATAATAACTTTTTTTGTAAATAATAATGAAATATTAATAACAAAAATAATAAATACAAAACAAAGTAACAACAATAAATAATAATCTTTTTTTTCAAGCCCTTGTTGGCAATGGTCTCTTGTTTTATCTTGTTTTCTTACCTTTTATT
This sequence comes from Artemia franciscana, assembly GCF_032884065.1. Lineage (NCBI taxonomy): Eukaryota > Metazoa > Arthropoda > Branchiopoda > Anostraca > Artemiidae > Artemia > Artemia franciscana. The sequence continues at coordinate 10,051,172 of NC_088870.1, read as the reverse complement.
GAGTAACAAGTCCAGCCAGGTACGTAGCTTCCGTAGATTTTTTTTCTTTTTTTTTGGGGGGGGGGAGGTTGTAATAAAAAAAGAATTTAATTTTACAATTTGCGTAAGTACTACCCAGAAATTTTCAATTTTTTTTTCGGTGAGCCTGGGCCCCAACCTTCCTCCACTGTGTGCGTCTCCCCGCCCAGTAGATTTGTTTCGTTTTTTCTACAATATTCAAGGTGCTGCATTATTTTTTAAATTTAGAATATACTTTTGGCTGTTCTTGCTTTTTTTAAAACCATAAACTTTTTTTTGGGGGGGGGGGGCATAAAAAACATGAAAAACGCATATAAAATTTGTTTGTATGCATTTTTGTTACGTTTTTATGAGTCGGAAAAAAATTTGGGCAGGGGGTTAAACCCCTTACCCCCCTGGATAGGCCCCTGGTAGGCTTGTATAGCAAGGGAATAACTAGGTATAACTTGTATAACTAGGGGAATATACAGTACTTACGTGTTATAGCGACCACACCAAAGAAGTGAAGCTAGGTTAATCATAATCTGTGCAGGTATCGTCTTTAGTTGACACATTTCATTGCAAGATATCATTTTTAATTTCTCAAAGTTAATTTTTGCAAATATGTACTACCTGACACCTCTCTTTCTGTCGGCTTGCCAGAATTCTTTTAGGAAGAAACGAATCTCATTAGTTGAAATCATTAAATTTGGCTTTTTATAATCCTTTTTGGAATTTTGCCCAGCATGCAGTTAAATTAGTTCCTTTTAAAGAAGTACATTAGCTCGGAGAATTTCAATAACACGAACCAAAATATAGTAGCACTTATATTTTTCCACTATAAAGTTCTATAAGTGATGAATATAAAAAAGAACTGGAAATCCAGTTTTTGTAGTTTCTATTTGAACATGCTTGCGCTGTAAAATCTTCGAGATTCAAGATAATCTTTCTGACTGAAACGTGCTTATGGAGCTTTTAACCAGGCATATAAAAAACAGGGTTTGGGTATTGCCCCCCTCCCAAACGCTTTTAAGATTTGCCCCATTAGTTTTTTACATTTTCACATACTTCTTCTGTTTCTTTTGTTTTTATATACTGCTTTGGACGCCCTTGAACTTAGATTTACCACTATATGTTTGAAATATCTGGTGGGTTTGGTGCTTATTTGCATAACTTTGGTATAGGGGTATAGGGATACTAGATTTTGGCTACTTCGTAGCATTGTTTAAGATGTATGGATGTATGGATTTCACTTGTTTGTTTAGTATAGAAAATTAATAAAATAAAAAAAACTTGAAGCAACCTCATGGAATCACAATTTTCTCTTGGAAACAATAAGTTTCTTTGAGCAAACTTTGGGAATGGCTATATTGTTGTTAAATGGAGGTTTCTGAAAATGAATGCAGATTATAAGAAATCAATTACCATTTTGTGCCCCATCTGTGGAGGTCGAAGATTTACATAAGATTGGAAATGCTGCTTTGATGCAGTGTTTCCACCATTCTCAGAATTATTGAGGTTGTCCAGAAGTTCGCCAAAAGAAAATTGGGCTCTCAAAAAATAGGAAAGCCAAGAATTCAGCACCCCGGAACTTGGGCTCTCAGCATTAGAGAAAATTAACGTATATTTTATGTTCATAAATGTATTTGCGAACTTAAATTTTTCAGGAAATTCCCGAGAACCCAATTATTTTGGGAGAAGATCTGGTAATATCCCAAAACACGAGCAAAGTAGAAGCAATTATTGATGTTACAATGAACATGATGATGACATTAAAACAGCTTTGATATTCTTTACTAACGAGGTCATTTTGAAAAAGGTGGAGCGAACTGATTAGAATACTAGATAAGAAGAAAAATATACAAAGTGTAAATTAATGGTTCAAAAATGGCAAATCTTTCCTTTTAAACATAATTCATTGACGGCTTATAGATAAATGGACTTGGTAAATTAATCTGGCATGACAGTTTGATCTAGGAAATGTGCGTAGTTTGATTATCATTCTGATAATTTTTTCCTTGTCGTGCAAAATAAAGTTATATCCGGGATTTTTGTTCAAAGGGAGGGCTTCAGCAAAAATTAAGAAAATGTGTCAAAATTTGTTCATTCGCATTTTTAAGAAAATTTTTAAGAGCCGAGAAAAATTAAGAAAAATTTTCTCTTTTATTTTAGGGAGGGGGTGGGGGGGGGGGTCAAACCCTGAAAACCCCTGGACTCAGCTTTGGTGCAGACATATCATAATAATTTATTTGTGTGGCATATGGGACAGGGTGATTCTTAGATGATCTAGTTGTGCCTATAGAAAATGTTTGCATCAGTACATAAATGGCTGGTACTGAATACACTTGTTTCAGAGAGCATTTACTTTTGTAAAACAAAGAAACAACAAGTTGGACAAAAAGGGTTGTTGGGTTAATGGTTCAAAAATGGCAAATCTTTCCTTTTAAACATAATTCATTGACGGCTTATAGATAAATGGACTTGGTAAATTAATCTGGCATGACAGTTTGATCTAGGAAATGTGCGTAGTTTGATTATCATTCTGATAATTTTTTCCTTGTCGTGCAAAATAAAGTTATATCCGGGATTTTTGTTCAAAGGGAGGGCTTCAGCAAAAATTAAGAAAATGTGTCAAAATTTGTTCATTCGCATTTTTAAGAAAATTTTTAAGAGCCGAGAAAAATTAAGAAAAATTTTCTCTTTTATTTTAGGGAGGGGGTGGGGGGGGGTCAAACCCTGAAAACCCCTGGACTCAGCTTTGGTGCAGACATATCATAATAATTTATTTGTGTGGCATATGGGACAGGGTGATTCTTAGATGATCTAGTTGTGCCTATAGAAAATGTTTGCATCAGTACATAAATGGCTGGTACTGAATACACTTGTTTCAGAGAGCATTTACTTTTGTAAAACAAAGAAACAACAAGTTGGACAAAAAGGGTTGTTGGGTTTAAATCCCCCTGAAATTATTGACCTTATCCTGAAAACGCAACAAAACTGCATTTAAGCAAATTTGATGCGTTTTTTTTTTTTAATTTTTTCTGTAAACCCTTCCCCTCAAACAAAAATCCTGGATACGGTATTGGGCTACACCTTTTTTTGAGGCTGCACGGAGGCCTGAGTACCACAGCATGGTAAATAGGCCTTTGGGTGACCAATGGATTGCACCTTACCTAGTACTACAAAATTAGCTCAACCTTAAAGTAAAACTAAAGAGGCTATACGTTTGAATTAAATTAATACGTAAATAAAGAGTGTTTTGTATTCCAGGGCTTTAGTGGGAGCCCCAGAAGCAAATACAGAACAGCCTAATGTTTACAGAGGTGGCGCAGTATACCGATGCAGCATAGACGAACCAGACAAATGTGTCCAAATCCCATTCGATAGGACAGGTAATGTGCTTTTAATCATCGTAGAAAGTGTAAACTAGACATAACTGTGGAAAAATATAAAATAAAGAAGCTGGAAAGTAGAAGTAACGTTTCTAGGGGGTTAAAGAAATACCCAGGAACTAATTTCAGGAATAGGGATATGCAAAAAAAAGGTAAAACATAAACTAATAAAGTTGTAACGGAGATTTTCTCAGAAGAAACAACTACCTAACTTTTTCCTGTGTATTGAGAAATAAATGATAAATATACTTGGCCAAATAGCTTTTGATTTTTATGGGTTTGATAAGATTTGTTCTTAAGATTTCTATTTTATTTTTTAGATTTTACTTTATCAGTTTCCGCTCGGAAAAATTTGTGCTCCGAAACGATCTATAAGTTTGTTTTATCAAAAGATGCTTGAAACGTGAATCTTGTTTCGTTTCTGAAGCTTTGTCTTTTTGTATAAGTGCGTTCATTTACTAAGTAGGGGGGGGGGTCAGTATCTAATAAGTCTATGGTCGTCCAGTGTTTTTCAATTCTTTGTCGCGAGGAAGCTCCTCGGGTCAGAGATCTATGCAAGTGGGGAGGGGGGGCTCGGGGCCGGTCCCCATAAATCTTAAATTTGTATTTGTTTTTTAATTATTTCCTCCTCCGAAATTTTTTCTATTGTGCCCACTGAAAAATTCCTCTTTGTGTAATTTCAGGATGGTTTTACGAGATATACTGAAGGTTTTAGATTTTAAGAATTCTTTAACTACTGATCGTTGTTATAATTTTGGGTCGCGATTATAAGAAAAGCACACTTTAAAGTGACATTAGAAAACTAAGGACATTATATCAAAATATGAGATTATCTTTCTAAGGAAAGCCTCCAAAATGGAATATAAGGCAAGTTTTGACAGGATTTGGCAATGGCTTATTATTATTATTCGAATACATCATTGGTTTTTATTTTATTAAGCTCTATCTTTTCTTATCATTGTTCCATTTAATGCTTTTAATACTTTACTTGTAATAATAAAAGTCATTGAAATTCTACAAGTGAAATTAGGCAACTCAAAATTACACTAAAACTCAAATGTAGAAATGCTATAAATTGCAAATCCATTTGTGGACAATTCCCGCCACCCTTCCACTGAAAAATGTTCCCAGAGGAAGCGCCCTTTACTGTCGTGATAAATGTCCAAATACCCCTTTACGAGACAAGGTCATGCTAATGCACGACATATGTGCAGAAATCTTGGAGACATTAGAAGGGATGGGACAGCCTGTTTTGATTTGAGCATATTTGCACTTGCCCTAGAACAACATAGTAATAAAAGGGACGGGATTAACCGCTACTCTAAATCATATAACGCGCAAATTTGACTTAGCCACAGAGAAGATACTTGTAAAAAATATTTTGAATAAAAGAAAATTTGGTGCTTGTCGGTTATCGGAAACACACTCAAGAATTAGGCATAGGTGACACCTCAGAAAACAGGTTCATAGCTACACAAACTAGTGATGGATGATATAATGCAATGGACTACGACAGAATGCACTGGACTTGTATGATTTTGTCTATATATTTTCACAATGAAGGCTGGGGTGGGGGTTAGGTTAGGCTAGAATATCATAAGACTGTTTCTAAAGTTTTATTTTATCATCAAGTTTCGTTATTGTTCAGAGGACACACTTTTTGGGTGTTTCTAATAACCGAAAAGTACCAATATTTTGTTCTCTTTACTGATATTTTTTTTTTATAAAATTACCAATCAGCAAAGGGGTAAATTCACAGATTTAGGAAGGGGGGGTCAACAATGTATTTTTCAAAATCTGGGAGGTGTAGTTTGGTTGTTCTTTTCAATTTTCATCTACGGAAGTAACAAAAATGCATCTTTCAATGAACACACCGAAACAAAGGTGTTTTTTTTTATCTAGTGGGGGGGGGCAATAGACGGAACTAATTGAAGCCAATGCTAACCAAAATTGTGTTCCTTTCAGTGCATTACCAATTTGGGATAGTAATGATGGATAATACAATAACGGGTAAAAAAGGTGGTGGTGTTTCTGACACTCCTTTAAGGAATATTATGACTGGCTTGCAAAAGTACGTCACAGAAAAAGAGCAATAGAGTTTAAGCACACTTTTAAATACAGAAATATTGGATAGTAGCCTCTCTTTTTCTCTTAGTGTCAACTCAGTTGCTTAAACAATTTTGGATACGTGGAAATCAAATTCTAATCCAGATTATTAATACCTTTCAATATGTATCGATGCACCGATATGTCACTATCACCATTGATGTATCTGGTATTGTATCTATTTTTTTTTTTAAGTGTATTAAATTTTAATATTTTATTTTTAATTTGCCAATTATATATGAAATTAGAGATGGAAGTAGATATAAGAATTAGCTTGAAAATGAGCCACTAAACATCTATGTATGATGTTTCGGTGGCGATGGCAAAAAAAAGAACAACATTCAATGTTGGAGAAACATGGAGAAACATTCAATGTTGCTCAAGATGGGGAACTGTAACTCTCCTATAAGTTATAGAATCTCAGCCACGGTGATTCCAATGGCGCATTTTTCGTTTCTATTCGACACCATTTTGTGGAGTTTCTGGCTATTCTTGGAAATTCCTGTAATTTTTTTTCTCAATAAGCTTTTACCATTAAGAATTATCGAAATGATCGTTACCATTCTTGAATCAAATTCACATGGCAACTTTCTTTTGCTTGACATTCTAATTTTCAAAACTTGTTTTCGAATGTTCGGTTACTATGGGCTAAAGTTTGTCCTTTGCTTACTAGGTTACGACAGGTGCTGCAGCCATGATATCAGGCAAGCCTAGGGGTGCGTTTCCACTGTCCTAACAAGAGTTTGTTCGTAACGATTTTTACTGAGTTTTCTGACAAATAGAAACAGTGTTAAAAAAAAATTGTTAGTGGATTTTAGCGTGAGAAAAAAACTTTAACGCGAGTAAAACTTTTAAGTTTCACTAAGAAAATGGGTGGGTTCTATGTTTTCCGACTTTATGCGTTAACATTTTTGTAAACTTATTCTGACGTTTTTAATGTCATGTTAAATATATTCTTTTTCACATCTGAAGGTTTCATTTCGAAGTTGTATGGTAAATCACATGCTCCCGTAAATTATTGTTAATATGAATTATTGCAAAGACCGCACTGACCTTTCCATCAAACAAATAATAAAAAGAATAACGCAATGAGGAAACTTTTAAGACAGAAACAAGAAAACTTACTGCATATTTCGACCGTATATCTAATGGCCGAGTTCAGAAAAATAATAAAGTAGAATAATTATACAATTCAACTTGAGATAAAAAAAAATGAGAAATAGAATTAAAACCTGTAATAAAACAGTCGTTTTTTATTCTCTTGAACAGTTTTTTCGTTTTTTTATCGTATTGAATTTTTTTTTGCTAACTTTTTCATGGACTAACTAGAATGTTTTATTCCTTTGTCAACGGGGATGGGGGGCAATCTTTCGAACAGAATGATGACAACACTGTTTTTTAGGTAATAACTTCGAAGGACAACAACAAATCGATACGAAATCAAACCAATGGTTCGGTGCAACAGTTAGGAGCTCTGGTGCAAATGGTGTAGTGCTGGTAAGTCATCCTAAGCGCTCTGCTTCTTCTTTGAAACTGCTTCTCCTTTATGATTAATAGTTAGGCTACTGTTGTCATTGTTGTATCACCTGTTATTGGCCCTTAGAATTTGGTTAGTAGATTTGTTTTTTACATATAATACGTTGTATGATTAATTAGTACTAAAATTCATCTTTTTAAAATTACTAATAAGCAGTATCACGTGTTGCTGCAAACAACCAATAGTTAAAGGCGGGAAAAGGATACCAGTGATTCAGCCATGGGTTTACTCCCCCCCAAGAAGTGTGTTTCTACATCTTTTATGAGTGTCCTGTGTTCTTTGGGTTAATGAAAGGGAGGGGATTCTAACATTTTAACCCACCAAAAACCTTGGGTTAAGGTTTGAATGATTCTTGGGATGAAAGTAGGCCTACAACAACACCTGCAAACACGTCTATTTAATGTTTCTTTTTTTGCCTCGGCTTTTCTTGCCTCTTCAGCCTTTGTCTCTATTAGTGTTGCTGAGTGATGTTCTTATTAACCTTACGAAGCCAGCTTTTTTAAGCGATTAGTCTAGGTGTCGACAGGCTAAACCGTGTGACACGAGCCATACGTGAAGAAACTGTGCCCAGCGTAATGGGGAATGTATGGGGAGTATTGGGAGGGCTTTAACAAGCGTGGTGGAGCTCTGAGTAGCATCCCAAAGATGGTTTTAACGGGGCCCATAGCCACTACTCTTTTCTTCCTTTGATAACTTAAAATAACGAAAACATTTAACGGTGGTCCCCCCAGGGCAAGACGCAGGTGTGTCTTGCTTTATTGGGACTGTTTTCTTCAAGACACAGGTGTTAATTATGTAATAGGGAATGTTTTCTTAAGATGCAGGTATCTATTACTTAAAAGAGAATGTTTTTTAAGCGAAGCGTGTGTTATATTACTCAAAAACCTAAGGGTGTAGGGAAAAACCTTCAGGGCCCCGCTAGATTATGATTTCTTCGGGTGCTAGGTAATAAGGTTTGCTTGTTACATAATAAAGTGTTTTTCTTTGATTGTTACGTAATAGGGAATGTTTTCTTCGAGATGCAGGTGCTTGCTATATAATAGAGTGTTTTTTCTTAAAACCCCCAGAACGGCCAGATAAAAACCTTCAGGACCGCTAGTGAGGAACATTCAAGACGCTGGACCCTAATGAGCAATTTCACCAGGACCCTAGCAACCACTTCAACCTGGACCCTAGTAATCAATTTTAACAGGGACCTAGCAACAAATTTCAGTGGGACCCTTGGCGAGCAATTCCACCGGGGCCCTTGCAACGGATTCCAAGGGGGGCCATAGCGAGCAGTTCCACCGGTGTCCCAGCAACCAATTCCACCGGGCTCCCTTGCATCCAACTTCACCGAATCCCTAGAAACATTTTTGACCGGGACCCCTAGCAACCTTTTTCATCGTGGAGGGGTTCTTCTAACCTAACCTAGCATCTTTTAGGACGTAAGGGGCCCCGGCGGAATTTTTCGCTAGGGCTCCAGCTGAATTGAACGCTGGAATTGCCTTGTGGAATTGCACGCTAGGGTCTGGCGTCTTGAAGTTACCTCACTAGCTGGCCCAGGAGGTTTCCCCCTGGCCCCTCTCGGGCTTTTAAGGAAAAACGCTCTCTATTTTGTAACAAGCACCTGCTTCTCGAAGAAGTCATTCCCTTTTACGCAACAATAAAAAAAAACTCTCTCTATTGTGTAACAAGCAAACCTTATTACGTAATCCCCAAAGAAATCATGATTTAGCGGGGCCCGGAAGGTTTTTCCGTGCACTCTTAGGTTTTTAAGTAATTATCTCGCCCTTCGTTTAGAAAACATTCCATATGACGTAACAGACGCCTGCATCTTTAGAAAACATTCCCTATTGCGTAATTAACCCCTGCGTCTTGAAGAAATCATTCCCTATGACGCAGCATGTACCTACGTCTTGTCCTGAGGGGATCACCCTTAGACTTCTTTGTCATCTTAATTCATTAAAGGAAGAAAAGGGTAGTTGCTATTGGCCCCGTTAAAACTATTTTGAGGATACTACCCTTGTGCTGCACATGTGGCTTTGCAAAATGTACACCAGATGGCCGGCAGTCTGCGCCACCTCGCGATTAACCTGCCACAACAATTTTACTGGCTCCACATTATGTCAGCAATCAAATTTGTTCAGTGCATCTATTTTTGTTAATTAAAGATTATTTTCACTTTACTATAGACGTTTGTTATTACCTCTTTTGACTACAGACCGACAGACAGACCGACAGAATTTGCGATTGCTATATGTCACTTGGTTAATACCAAGTGCCATAAAAACCCTTTGTACGGGTACTTTGATCTGGTTGACGATCAAGTGCCATGCGAAAGCAATACATATAAAAAGAATTTTGCATAGGGATTCTGGCAAATTCCCAGTGAAGAATTTCCCCTGAAAACGTCATTCCACAAAGAGAATTCTCCCCGGACTACTGCTGCAAAAAGGGACGTGGGAGGGGGCCTAGTTGTCCTCCAATCTTTGTAATCACTGAAAAAGGGTGCTAGGACTTTTAATTTTTGTTCGAATGAGCCCTCTCCCAGTATTCTAGAGCCTCGGGATCGAAACGGTCAGCCCCGAGGAACGAAAAAAAAAACACCCATTTATGATCCTTCTTCTTGTAAAAATATAAAATTTCATATTGTCAAAGATATGGTTCTCTGATACGCTAAACGTGATCTTGTGATTTTTATATAGATTCTTAAATTCCCCGTTCTTAGGAAATCAGGCAAATTTTATTATTTGTAACCTTTTATGGTTAACATTAAACTTAATGAAACTTGTATATCGGGAATCAGCATAATAAGCCGATTCTTTCGATATACCTCATGGTATCAAAATTCAATTTTATAGAGATTCGGTTACTATTGAGCCGTGTCGCTCCTTACTTACAGTTCGTTACCACGAACTTCTTAAAAGAACAAAAACAAACTCTTTTGCTCTTCCTAGTTAAGGAACCAGGAAAATGACACCTGGAAGAAACAGGAAAATGGTTTGAAACATCACTCAGTAGTGTTGAATTTCGTAGCAAGGTCAGCGATGAATTAACTTTTTCAGTATTTCAACTAACTATATCAGGTTTTGTTTATCAAATATTACTTTCACTTCACTATAGACGCTTGTCGTAACCTCTTAAAAACCCTCTTGAATGAGTACTATTATATGTTAGGCGATCAAGTGCCAAGCTATCGTGTTAAGTACCCCTTCCATATCTTTATTTATGTTCACTAATAATTATAGGTTGAAGGATGGAACTTCTTAGACTCAGCAGATACTTGAAATTCCGTAGAATGATTTTGCTTCAATCAATTTAGTAGCAGACCACTCTATCTTCTAGGCTACTTGAATCTGCCAAAATAAACCACATTGCTGAGACTTCCTCAGATAACATGGGGAAGCTACTGGGATTTCTCAAGGCATCTTCTGAGAGCAGAAATAATGAATTTGTTGATGTATTGGAACTGGAACAGTGTTGCAATTAACACACTTGTAATTTGACAAGTGCGAGATGTGCTTGTCAATTTTTTGTCTGTCTGAAGGTTTTCTATGGATGTTGAATGGCTCTTGTAAGAGCACTTTTTGGAATAAATTTATGTGGAAAACTTCAAGTCTCATTAAGAAAAACAGTTTTTTTAAACATTACAAAATTAAAAAAAAGTCTTAAAAAACGTCTGACTGACGGTTGGAAAAATTTTATCAGGGAATAATCAGTTAGTGTCAAATAAGCCCCAAAAACGAACTCCCATATTAAGAGAAAAGAAAGATTTGTCACGCAAATTAACAGAGTATGTATAGTGGTTGCAGGGATATTTCTAATCGGAGCACGCCGTCATAATTGGGTATGAGGTTTTGTAAACAAAGCTCCCTGTCCTGTTATTCTGAACTTGAAGTGGTCTGGAGAGCTTCAACATTATTCATTGATTTAATGCAGTAACAAGCTAAGTCACAAATCGAATCAAAACAATGGCTTGAGCACAGCAATTACCAAGCAAAGAAATTACTCATGAAATGAGTGGCACTGGATTTTCGCCATATAAACTCAAATCGCCCTTTGTGTATTTTTAATGGTGTATTCAAGTTGAATCCGCTTATTACGATTCTCTAGCCTAAATGCATCAATTTCTGTCGTTTGAGAAACTTTAAAATATCTTGATTTTGCTTTTTTCTGTTCAAATTATCAGCAGTTTGTCTTAGTTTTTTTTTTGCTTAATGCGCGTAATTTTCCGGTTGTCAGTTTTTGTTTTCAAAAGCTGGATCTTTTTGAGCTGAAGGCCCATTTACAATAAGATTTTACTAATGCTGGGATTTGACTAGCGCTAATTTGAGCCAATCAGAATTTTTGCCTTATTTTTCGAAAATCAGATATTTCCATGGAGAATCTGCATGCTCAAACAAGCGGTACTTCAATTCTCAGCATCAGTAGTTTGTGCTATGCACATGAGTGCATAGCACAAACTATGTGATGTTTGGTGAGTCAAAGTTGAGGAAGCAAAAGCAAAAGCCTCGGATGGGTTCGATCGAAGCTTCCTTTGTTTTTTCCCGCTGCTTAAAGCTCCATATGCTGATGTAAGGAGCTACTTCGCTGTTGTCAATCAAAATGCCTTATCTGCTAAAGCGAAATTTTGGCATATATGCGTATACAGACTTCTGGATTAAGAAATTTGGCAGTTTTGTCGATAAAACCTAATTAAATCGTGTATGTCTCAAAATTGTTTATGAAAATGGCCACATTTTAAACAACATCAAACAGTGAAACAAAACTGACTTATCAAGGATAGGCAAAAATTGTATTTCGTAAAATAAAACAGATATCCCCTTTTTATTTACGGCAGCCGCAGGGTGAGGCCAAATAGGTGAAAGTAAAAGACATTACTTGAAACTGATTAGCAACACTTTGTGTAGTCCTGAAAGTACTATATTGCAGGGTGTCATTACACCGGAGGATCCAGGGCCTGGAGACCCCCAAGTTTTTTCTGGTGCCCTGATTTTTTTTTCAAATAAACTTGTCAATTTGGTCAGTTATCGGTGCCCTTGTCAACCTATAAGCCGTTAGCCTCTTGGCGAGGGAAACCTACGAGGACAGAGAGAGCTTATAGCAGGAATTCAAGAAAAACTTTGAACTACGAGGAGACATCTAAATGCAAGATTGCAGATAGGACAAGAAGTGGCTGAATTTGCCAGTGAATTTCCAAATGACTGGTCAAAATAATACACAATATAAGGGTCCGTTGGTGCCGATCTGACGGAACGTTATGTGGGTCCAACAGAAAGTAATGAGACTATGTATCTATACAACATGAAGGCAATTTTATTTCTTTTCATTAGGACGGTTTAAAAAAAACATCACCTGAAGATGAAGAAAAACATCACCTGATGCTTAGTCACACACTGTGTTGTCTTGAAGATACTATGGGTCATATCTCATTATGTCATAGTCATCATTATATTCTCATTAGGTCATATCTCATTAGGTCATACTCATCATTATATTCTCATTAGGTCATATCTCATTAGGTCATAGTCATCATTAGGTCATCATTATACTCATAGGGTCATGATCTCATTTCTTTTAAGCCCTTAACCTCCTGCATACGAAAATATAGGAGGACAGAAAAAGAGACGGTGGTACGGATTCAAGTAAAGCCTAGAACCACGAGGAGTTACCTAATTGTATGGTTGGAGATGGGACAAGAAGTGACTGAAGTTAAACAGTGAAGCTCCAAATGACAGGTCTGAATGGCCGTCGGAAGTAATACCAAGTTCTATTGTCGCCGATTAGAACGAACATCCAAAGGTTTACACTGAAAGTACAGCAAGTATGTGTGCTACATCGTATCCCTTCCTGTTCGTCAGACACAGAGGTCTTGAACTTTAAAAATTTTGATTCACTTGCGTTTTACTTGATTCTTCGTTTCAAAACTATTGCCAAATCTGTCTCCCTGTTCAGCAGCTTACTATAGTGTTATAAATTAAGTTTTAAAAGCACTAAAGAAAAATACGCTATTAGCTTCAATCAGAGCTGCCAAGCCTTGCTTGGTTCACCCCCCCCCCCAACGAAAGTGTGAAAAACACACTGACTAAAATTTTTTTGACTTTACTGCAGCTATCCTTTCCCTACAGAAAAGAATCCTGGCTACGCTCTATATCAAAGAAAGAGAAGTGTCTCTCGATCCCCTCCCCCAAAAAGCTGAGGGTGACCTATGATGGCCTGTGAGAATTCTTCCTACAATCTTAACAGCTTCACACACATGAGGTTTACATCTGAACGCATAAATATTATGTAGAAGTCCAGCATTCCGATGGATATTTTGGACGCACATTTAAAGAAAAACCCTAAGCTAGGGAAGTAGTGTATAAGGCGGCCAAATTCGCAATAGGATCTGAACAATTACAAATAAGTACACTGTTTACTTTAGATGACACTTGGCTATGCACAGGCTTAGAGATACCCGTAAAAATTACTTCAAAGAAGACGGGGGGGCATTTTGATGGGTTTATATTCGTCAAAACAGAAAAAAAAACTCCTTATAAGGGAGTTTTAGAATTCCGTTGTCGAGGGGCTATAATACAAGAAGTGTTAATTTGGTTAGATCAGATTTCTTGGATGAGGCATAATATCTTGGTAAAAATTGTGCTTTTAGGTATTTCTACTAAGATATGTAAAAAAAAAAAAAAAAAAAAAAAAAAAAAAAAAAAAAAAAAAAAAATCCATGAATATTTCATATTAAGAAATATTTAGTGGGTACAGGAACTTCATGAGAGGCTTAAAGAGTGAATTACCGAGTCACCTGGAATTGAGGACGAGCTGGACGAGAGGACCACTGTGCTGGCCTCAGACTTCTTAGCGCTGAGATGAATGTTATTAGTAGTGGCATTAGTATCATGCAAATACCGTAAAAAAAGGTTTCGTCTGGTGGTAGTCAGAAGGTCCCCCTGAGCCAGAAACAGTAAAAGTGTTTTTTTCGGCTACGGCTCCCATCCTATAATTTAGGTTAACACCTTAGAAATAGACCCTTCCCAGTCAAGCGGCGCCTGTATACACTCTATTTAAATACACTCTATTCATATCGTTGTGACTGTTAATGTTTTTTTCTAATTTCTCAGGGCGTAAGCTTCGTTTCATCTGCCACTCAAAAGGTCTTAAGAAAACTCCTTCTATTAATTTTCCTGTCCAGCTTGGGCTAAGGAAAATATTAAAAACAGACAAGAATAATTAGATTTCTAAGGCTTTGAGAAAAAGAACAAGGAACGATCTATTGGTAAGATTGACAGAAGACATTGGTTTCCTTTAAGAGTAAACTGATATAAGGGGGGCTTTCTTTCCTTCTGGAGTCACATGCTACCAGATGTTGGGTGTTTATTGGACATGTGGTATAGTCTTAAAATGTTGTCAGGTAGTTGCTTAGTTTTTGTTTTCACTTTGCAAGCTGACGTTATAATGACCAGGTCTATACCAAAATTCTTTGTTGCGAAAATCTAAGGTTGTGTTGGTAGTTTCCTGAACATACCAAGGATAGTGTAAATGAAATCTGATTGTTTGAAGTGGAAATTTATGAAACCGTGTATATCTTAATAAATTATGAAAAATCCGAAGTTCAATATTTAATGAACAATACCTCTATATGCTGTTATGCTGTTTTTGGAGTAAAATTAAAAATTTTTACTAAAAATTAAAAAGGGCGCCACATTAAAAAATAACCAAACGCGAGCGAAAACTCTGCAGAAAAAAACAACTAAAAACAATGGTGCCAAACAGCTTTAGAACGTGTTCCGTTCAATCGAAGCTGTAGTCTAAAAGCTCCTGGTGACGAGCTGTAAGTGAGGAGTGATTCGGTACAATAGTAAACAAAGCTCTAAAAAACGGAACCTTGATACCAATAGATATATCAAATGAATTGGCTTATTATGCTGATTTTAAATATATAGGTTTCATTAAGTTTGATCTTAACCATTAAAGACTATGAGCCTGAGAAAGTTTGCCAAATAAGGGGGAAATACCCTCTAAAAGTCACACCGTCAGATTCAGCGTATCAGAAAATTCTACTGTAGAGGTTTCAAGCTCCTATCTGTAAAAATGTGAAATTTGAAATGTGAATTTGGGGGGGGGGGCAGGGAGAATATTCTGTGTGGCGGTAAGTTTCTTGGGATTTTTTTTTCATGGGAAAGTTACATGGGGAAATGGAGGGGAAATCCTGGCATGATTTGAAAAATGGTCAGAAGTTAAATAATAATAAAAAAACAAGTTTGTTTTCAACTGAAAGTAAGGAGTCGCTGTAAAACTTAAAACGAACAGAAATTATATCTTGTGTGAGGGATTGCTGCCCCCTCCTCAATATCGCGATCTTTATACTAAAGTTCGGTTATTTGTTAAACTTTAAATTTGAATGAGAAGTATTTTTAAAGAGCTTTAGACTTCAGAAGAGGGGGTAGTTCCCGTTATATACGAAACAGTTTCTGTTCCTTTAGTTTTAATGTTGTTCCTTGCTTTCAGTTGACAATTCTTTTTTGTTCAATCAATTATTAAAAAACATAACGACTATTATTAATAATAAGGAAATAATAATGGAAATAATAATAATAATAAAGAATTAATAATAATAAGGAAATAATAATGGTGACTGCAGTAAAGCTGAGGAAAGTAGAATTGCCAAGGCATAGTTTTTTGGCTTTTTTTTGCAGCTGAAATTTTTTTTTGGAAGAATAGACAACAAGTGTTAAAACCAAGATTGGAATCCTAGAAGCCACGGTAATGACAGTGGTTAGGGATGGCTTCTAAAGTTTGAGGAAGATATTTTAGAGGTTTCCAGAAGAATTGTTTAAGGGTAGTCTTCCATTTGAATAACCAATTGTCAAATAATTTACTTGTTTGACGTTTAACTTCTGAGTTGTTGAGGAAAAACTGCATCTGACCTCCCTTTCTAGAAAGGGAGATCAAGATGGTAAAGAGTAAGGCTGTGAACAGATTGGAGTGAAGGAGGAGCATATCTAGCTGTGTTGCCATCAAGTGGTTCTGTGGTGCGCTGGGTTGTCAGTTGGAGTAGTATTCAAGTTTAAAAGACGATTTTTTTTTAACCAATGGCTACTGGGAGGAGATGTAGTGAACTTGACACACTAATGTCCCCCTCCCTTCCCTAGAAAATTTAAATAATTTCTGCATTTTAATGTCAGGTTTATTTTTCAAAAAATATTTCACTCTCTTAATCAGTTGTACTCCGTGACATATTAGAACTTGTTTTCTTTTTTTATTAGTGCTGCTACTGCCTGACGCCTCGGTTTGTCACAACACCAAGTTAGTCTAGGACATTTTTAAAACTTAAGTTGACTGTTAAAGCAATAAATATTTTTGACATCTCACGTTATTTAGCTGGAGATTTTGTTTATTTTTCTGTGGTTTTGTTCTTTATGATTTGTTGATGTTGGCCTAGAGGTCAGTTTCGTTGTCAGCAATTCTCGCAAAGTCATGTCTGATTCTAATGCTGTGAGAAATAAGTCAGTCGGTTGAGTTTTCAACATCTGTTTAAGGGAGTCCACACTAAGTCCCTTTGGGTACACTGGAGTAACTAAGGCACGGAAGAAGAACGAGAGATGTGGAGATAGAGTCTAAACAGGTATATAGGGAGTGTCGAAGGCAGTGTTGTCACTTTTCGTGACTAATCACCGTTTTTAGTGACTATTAGCTTTGGTGATGTTTTTTGCTGTAGTGATTTCTGGTTTTTTTATTGCCTATTTGGACTTTATCTAGAAGTTCTGTCAATTCTGTTTTCAGCAGCTTTAAGGAATTTCAAAGCAAGTCACTTTATGTTTACTGGAAGCATGAACGTGCGGAAGTGGGACGTGAGGTATGAATATATATGGAAAAAAATTGGAGACAGCTTTCCTACTTCCAGCAATTTACAAGATTTTCTAGTGAATTGATTGCTCCTTGTGTAGTTATTATTGAAATCTGGCCATCCGGTGTGGTGGTAGAAATAAAGGATTCTGATCTAGTCATGCCACTTGTGTCGAAAACTTGTTTAAGACACAACAGACTAGGTCGCACTGTGCGCACTAGAAACAAGAAGGAGCTGAACAAGGACGAAAAGTATTCTCTTAATGCAGATTATCTTATGTATGAGCAAATTTTAATGTAAAAAGTAGATTATCTTAATTTATTATTATCAAAACCCAGCCTCTTTACAATTTGGTTTGGATAAAAGTCGGATTTTACTTACCCTACATTATCATGAGTAGTTTGATTTAAACCATGAAATTTACCTGCCCCCCCAGGATTCCTTGAGAATTTGCTCCCTCCCCCTATTATATTCTGTAAAATAAAGTTTGCTTCCACGTTTATGAATCAGCATCACTGATTCAGAGGCTTAAATTAATGCCAATCTAAAATTGCGTTCCAGAAATCTTAAATTACAGAGTACAACTTAATACACAAGGTATTTGAAAAGTACATTTTGGGGATCTTTTTATTTATTTTTTTCTTATTTTCGTTGAAAAATTGGAAAAATAAAATTCCCCCACCCCCTATTATGTTTTGTAAAAATAAGGCTCCCCCCTTCATCTCCGAAAATTGGCGCCATGGATTTGGAGGCATAAGGTCGTGTACATCTTTGAGACATTCAGTAGCCCCTTCCATCTGTTTCTTCTATTGTTTTACGACATAACGATTTGGGAATCAAGTGATTTTATGCATTGTTTTATTGGAGTGTTTTCTTTAGGAGGGTTGCAGATAGGGTTGGTTTCAGGTTACACTTAGCGAAATTGAATATCATGATGGTGTTTGTAATGACTCTTTGCGTTCTTTACGACAGGCCACTTTGACAAAAGTCAGCTGAGGGGGCAATTTACACGGGTGCTACTTAGTCTGAGCTTCTTTCTGAGATTAACGGATAATTAAGGGACTAAAAGGGACCCAAGGAATGGTTATCAACAAAGACATCTAGATTGCTTGCTATAACGTAATCTGTAATGTTTTGTGGTGTCGGAACGAAGAACAGAAAACTAGAAGCATTTGACAAGCAATGAGTAACAGATTCCAATAGTGCGTATCCAGGCGTATCAAGTGGATAATGCGTAGCAAAGGAGTATCCAGGATTTTCGTTCGGAAGCCCTTTTTTCTGGGCAAGGGTCTACAAAAAACTTAACAAAATGCTTTCAAAATTTGTTTATAAATACTTTTGTTATTTCTTTACGAGTTAGACAAATTTCGTGGGGGGTTCAAAACCGGTAACCCTTCCCCTTGACAGTACTGGTCTTATGCCTCATAATGTGGAGGAGGGGCAAGGTGTAAACATATAAAATAAAAATAGTTTAATGCCAGGTGTCAGAAAAACTGGGAGGAAGCTGCCCCCCCTGCCTTGGCCTAGAACCACCACTGCCCCTGGATACAGTTACGGTATATTTATAATCGTGTGAAAATATACCCGAAATATGTGTGTTAAAAAATTATCTTATGGTCAGGCGCATGCCTTGGTATTCATTTTGAAAGTCACACATATTAGAAGGTGGGGGGGGGACATGCTAATTGCACGAAATGCATAAATGAATATGTCAGGAAATTCTAAAAAAGATGAATTTGTTGTCGTTGTTATTCTTTTTTTTCGGGGGATGTCTAATTACAGTACCTTCGTATGTGCAAGAAAAACAACTAGGACAATCTGACAATATAACTTTATTTTACAAAAACAAGAGGTAGGAGCCAAGGTGTAGGCAATTAGCCGGAAATAATTCATTTCTACCAGTGAAGAAATCGTTAGGCATTATAGTTATGTCACTAAAACAAAGAGAGGACCTTGATCCACTTTCAGGCCCACATTGACCCATGTTGAAATTTATCAAACAGTTAGTGGTAACGAACTGTAGTAAGGAGCGACCCGGCTCAATAGTAAACGAAACTCTAAAAAACGGAATTTTGATGCTAAAAGATACATCAAAAGATTCGGATTTCCATGCTGATTTTAAATATATAAGTTTAATCTCTGTCTTCAAAAGTTATGAGCCTGAGAAAATTTGCCTTATTTTGGAAAATAGGGGGAAACATCCCCTAAAAATCATAGAATCTTAACGAAAATCACACCATCGCATTCGGCGTATCAGAGAACCCTATAGCAAAAATTTCACGCTCCTATCTAAAAAAATGTGGAATTTCGTATTTTTATGCCAGAAGACAAATCACGGGTGCGTGTTTATTTGTTTTTTTGTTTTTTTTTCCCAGGGGTCATCGTATCGACCAAGTGTTCCTAGAGTGTCGCAAGAGGGCTCATTCTTCCGGAAATGAAAAGTTCTAGTGCCCTTTTTAAGTGATCAAAAAAATTGGAGGGCACCTAGACCCCCTCCCACGCTCATTTTTTTCCAAAAGTCAACGGATTAAAATTTTGAGATAGCCATTTTGTTCCGCATAGTCGAAAACCATTATAACTATGTCTTTGAGAATGACGTACTCCCCCTCAATCCCTGGGGGAGGGGCTGCAAGTTACAAACTTTGACCAGTGTTGACATATAGCAATGGTTATTGGGAAGTGTACAGACGTTTTCAGGGGGATTTTTTTTGGTTTGGGGGGTGGGGTTGATGGGACGGGGCTATGTGGGAAGATCTTCCCTTGGAGGAATGTGTCATGGGGGAAGAAAAATTCAATGAAAAGGGCGCAGGATTTTCTAGCATTACTTAAAAAAAAACGATGAAAAAATAAACATGAAAACGTTTTTTTCAATTGAAAGTAAGGAATAGGATTGAAATTTAAAACGAACAGAGATTATTACGCATATGAGGGGTTCTAAAAATACTTTAGCATAAAGAGCGAGGTATTTAGGAGGAGATAAATACCTCGCTCTTTATGCTAAAGTATTTTTAGTAATTTCAACTATTTATTCTACAGCCTTTTTGATTCAGGGGTCATTCTTAAAGAATTGGGACAAAACTTACGATTTAGTGTAAAGAGCGAGGTATTAACGAGGGTACCAACCCCCATGTACACATAATAAAAATATAAGAATATAAAAGTTTGTTACGTAAGTTAATTCTTAAGTTACGCATATTTTTTACTAATAAAAACGTTCGTTAAGAATTAAAAGTTCTAGTAGTCTTTTTAAGTAACCGAAAAATTGGAGGGCAGCTAGGTCTCCTTCCCCACCCCTTATTTCTCAAAATCGTCTGATCAAAACTAAGAGAAAGTCATTTAGCCAAAAAAAAATAAATATACAAATTTCATTTCAATAATTTATGTGCGGGGAGCCAAAATCAAACATACATTAATTCAAAAACGTTCAGAAATTAAATAAAAAAACTAGTTTTTTTAACTGAAAGTAAGGAGCGACATTAAAACTTAAAACGAACAGAAATTACTTCGTATATGAAATGGGATGTCCCCTCCGCAATCCCTCGCTCTTTACGCTAAAGTTTGACTCTTTGCCACAATTCTACTTTTTAAAACAATTAAAAGCTTTAGCGTAAAGAACGAGGGATTTGCGGAGGGGATATACGGAGTAATTTCTGTTCGTTACATATACGGAGTAATTTCTGTTCGTTCAAGTTTTAATGTCGCTCCTTACTTTTAGTTAAAAAAAACTATTTTTTTTTTATTTAATTATGGGAAGGGATGCACGTCGAAGTCGCAAACTAAGAAACAGACAGATGATGAGTGAACACATGAAACTTACGAAATTGGTCGGCAAAATTGTTGTTAAGACCTGAACATTTTCGAAAGGTCCCCCTCCTGTTTGTTTGCTTGCTCTCTGGCCTTTGCATTATAATGTCCGTGGTTGGGGACCTTAGCTACGAATTTACTTAAATAGTCAACATTGTACATAACGTTATATAAAAAGCTCCTCAGAACCCGCAAGAGGGGGAAAAACAAACATTTCCCTCTCCCCATGAGTGACGGAATATACAAAAATACAAAAAAACTAGTATTTATAGGAAATGTGACACTTCTAAAAAAACACTCCTTTGGAAATCTTTGCCCTCCGCCCTTCCTGGAATTTGTTCTTAGAACTGCTCTTCTTACTGGAAAAGTGTTTTTCGATATCCCTAGCTAGACAAAGTCACCAAAAAACTCGGGTCATTCACGTCCACTTTATTCACTATCGGGCAGGATTACTTCAGAAATAGCCTTCTGCTTGTGGTAATGTAAAACCTTTTATGGATGGCATTGAATAATTAGTTGAGTCTGAGGGAAGAAAAAATATGCTTGTTTTGAATTTAAAATTCTATAATTTGCTTTCTTAGGATCAGGTTTCAGGTGATTTTTAATTAGAGGCAGCAAATGCTTTAAACGAGTTTCTGCGCCTACTTTCGCTGATATTTGTCCAAAATTTTTGTTTTTTTTGTTGTAACCAGTTTTACCACAGGCAACACAGCTCTACGACTTGTAGTACATTTTTTTTCTAAAAGAGTGGCTTACTATTACATTGAAAGAAAATAACTTTTAGTAATTTTGGTTAAAGTTGAGAAGTTTCTGAATAAAAAGTCAGTTTAGTAAAACACGCGCGAAATATTTTTGAAGATAATATTTTTTTTCCATCTTGCAGCAATTTTTTGCTGATAAGATAAGGAATTTTACCAAGTGAAGTGGCAGCTATGGTTATAACATTGATTGATTTAAGTTAGCACAAAACAAATAAAAAAGAAAAGAGTAAATACAATACCACACAGCATATTCTTCAATCTCTAGATGTAATCCTTTTGAAGCAGATGAATATCAATGGAGGAAGGGGAGAACCTGCCCCACGTTCAAAAATATAAGAATATCCATTTCTATATTTTAAGAAAATATTCTGCCAAAAATTTGATCTTCATCATCACGTTAATATATCTGATTCTTTGACTTTGTTATGTTTTTTTTTTGTCAACTATTATGCTGTCTGTTCTGGTTTTCGGCGCCAACACCGAAAACCAGAACAGAAGTCAGTTATTTTTTGCAGTCGTTTACTCAAGATCATTTAGGAATGTGCTCTGTTCTATTGCAAGTGCGTCACAGATTTTCCTTTAACCCAGCAACTGATAAGTTATGATAAGTATTTAAGAGAGGCTAGAATTTCTCCAGAAAATTCTAAAGACTTTGGAGAAGCAAATGGTGAAGCTTGTGCAGTTCATATGACCATAGGTGCAAGCATCCTCGAAACCTACCACATACTAAGAAATCTAAGATGAAAATAACATTATTTAGCAGTAGTGATTTGTTTACAATGGTGACAGTACATTTCAAACAAGTTTGCGAAAAAGCGTATTTTACAGTATATAAAAACTCCCTTTTGGTATGTAGCTCTACGTATTCTTGAGCCTCACTAGGGTGTAGCCTAATGGATCCTTGAGCCTCACTAGGGTGTAGCCCAATGGATCATTGAGCCTCACTAGGGTTTAGCCCATCGGATCCTTGCCCAGTTGGAGTGTCTCCTGGATACGACAGAGACGTAAGGTTCTTCTAGGTTGGATAGAAAAAAAAATGAAATGAATAGATGCTTTATGATGTCCTGTGGAGTAGCGAAGGGCTTGGCCGTTATGTGTTGAAGCCGGGTTACCTGAAGCCATGTCTTTTAAGCCCAAACTAGTACATATAGTGACAACAGTAAGGTTAAGTTTTGAAAAAAATGTCAGAAGTCCTGCCAGAATAACAAACAGTTTGTGAGTGACCATAGTACCGCAATAAGGAGTTGAAGAGCAAAGGAATTTGAATTAAGTTATTTAAGTGTTTTTTTTAGTCAAAAATAATAAATTTTCTCTGCTCGCATGGTTTTCAATTTGAATTGACTGAATATTTTCACCATAGAATCTACCAGCAGTTTTTACTTTTGTGAGTCAATTCGGCCAGAAACTGTTGATGAGAAGGTTTTGCTGTACCGCAGAAACGCTTTCCTAATGGAAACGGTGATCTAAAATGCGCACAGAGATCAACAATTGAAATTCAATATTTTATGTGGATGGCGGAAAAAAGCTTACAATGTTCAAGCCACTTCAAATATGTTTTTGTGGAAGTAGCGGTCTAACTTGTCATGGAACGTCATCCTGTTTTTCAAATACAGTGAGAAAGGAAGATCACTGAGAATTTTTTTTTTTTTTTTTTTATTTTTTTTTTTTTTTAATGAAGTATACTTTGAAGCTCAAAACACCTTTGAAATGTCGCAAGTTGTTTCCTATCATATTATTGTACATTTTGCCTCTCATGACGCATCGGTTTATTTTGATAGTAGATTATGTCTGCTGAATATACACCACAAGTTAAGTGTCCATTGTCAAATGTTCTGTAGAACTGATACGGGGCTTAGTAGATTAAAGTACCAGCTATTGCTTTTACTCTATCTCCAATTTTACTAGATAAAACCTGTACAACTGCCTACTATTGCATGCTCACTAGACCATAAGATAATTACTCCACTTGATTAACCAGTGCACAGTCTATTTTTCTTCGGCAGTTTATCAGTTGTAGGGCTTGTCTGACAGATATATTTTTGCTATCTTATTTGATTTCTTTTAAGGAGTTGGAGCCTTTATCATATTAATGGGTGCCTACAGGGAGGGGCCGGAGAGGGAGACAGTAAAAAAATCTTTATGAGATATAGGCCCCAATATATTTGCCCCTATCTGTCCTTAGTTCTTCATATATAAACCGATTCATTTTTATTTCGGTGAAGATATTATTAGTGCTTTGATTTTTACCGTCCCATTATGGAGTAACTTTTGAGCTGGGACACCTGTGTACATAGTTGAATATGTTATAAAATCTTAGTTGACTAGGTGGCTAAAGCAGTTGCGTCATTTAGGGGGCAGGGGGTATGTGTCCCCTAGATTTTTCGCCCCTCCTTTCGATTTTGAAAAGTATTAGGGGTTTTTCATCAAAAAATGTTTTTTTTTAAGAAAAAAAAAATGAGAAACCGACAATTTTCCCTCGTCTTGAGGTATTGAAAACTAGTTTGCCCCCTCCCTAAATTTATGTGAATTGAAGCCACTTGGCTAAAGAAGAAATTTGAACTAGTGAGATGGAGGGAGAAGAATGTTCGCCGCTGTTTTCGTGGTGCTGAATGCTGGCCTAACCCTTTTGTCCCTAACACTAAGGCGGCTCAACTTCGTAACGAGTCTGTACTCTGTTGTAGTACTCGTAAATCTGTCTTGAAGATTTATGGAGAGCTATTTACGCACTGCTCTCTTGGTCACTTCCAGGGTGGCTAATAAGATCTACCAGCCCTGTTTGCGCCCCCCCGTATAACTATTATAGTTTCTAATACCCGACATACACTAGCATGCGCTTGACAGTGCGCAAACCCACTGGTCTAGAATAGCAATTATGGGGGGCTGTGTTTTTAAAATGACCGTGATACGTGTGACCACTCTCGCCATTCTGTGTATACAATAGGAAACCGAAAATAGGGGATATTATTTTCCGACAAGTAGGTAATGTTTTTACCCTGTGGTAGGCTGGTTGCACATGGATTGATTCTCTGCTTGGCAATACAATTCCCTAGGCGGCAAGGTTGCTGCTTGTCACTTTAAAAACGATCCAGCAACTGAAACTTCGATTTGACGCCCTATAAGCCACTACTGGCCATTAATGCATACCCTATACCCTACTATATGAGCCACATTTCCTATTATATGAGTTACAATACCCTGGGCCACAAGGTTGCTACTTGTCACTATAAAAACGACCCAGCAACTGAAACTTGGATTTGACGCCCTATAAGCCACTACTGGCCATTAATGCGTACCATATACCCTACTATATGAGCCACATTTCCCATTATATGAGTTACTAATACAATACCCTGGGCCACAAGGTTGCTACTTGTCACTGTAAAAACAACCCAGCAACTGAAACTTGGACTTGACACCCTATAAGCCACTACTGGCCATTAATGCGTACCCTATATCCTACTATATGAGCCATATACCCTACTATATGATCCACTAATACAATACCCTGGATGACAAAGTTGCTACTTGTCACTGTAAAAACGACCCAACAACTGAAACTTGGATTTGACGCCCTATAAGCCACTAATGGCCACTAATATATACCATATACCGTACTATATGAGCCACATTTCCAATTATATGAGTTACTAATACAATACCCTGGGCCACAAGGTTGCTAATTGTCACTGTAAAAACGACCCAGCAACTGAAACTTGGATTTGACGCCCTATAAGCCACTACTGGGCCATCAATGTATACCCTATACCCTACTATATGAGCCATATACCCTACTATATGAGGCACTAATACAATACCCCGGACGACAAGGTTGCTACTTGTCACTGTAAAAACGACCCAGCAACTGAAACTTGGATTCGACGCCCTATGAGCCACTAATGGCTCTTGAGGTTGTTTATCCTATTAGCTTTTTAGTGAAAGGTTTTGTTCAATGATTCTTTAGATATTATTTTCCCTGGGATTCCTAATCGCTTAATAATATGTACTCTGGTATTATATAATGCTAGCTGTTGGGGTGGTGCTTCGCGCCACCCCAACACCTAGTTGGTGGGGGCACTTCACCCCCCAAGCCTCCCCCCGCGCGTGTAAGTCGTTACGTGCCATATTAGTTACGCGCCATTGTAGTTGTGTCCCTGTGCCCCACCTGTGATATATATATATATATATATATATATATATATATATATATATATATATATATATATATATATATATATATATATATATATATATATATATATATATATATATATATATATATATATATATATATATATATATATATATATATATATATATTTAACTTCGTAAAACTTGCGAATATACAACATTCTTGGCTGTCCCATTATCTGTGCATATAAATAGACTCTCAGGTTTACCGACTCTTGAACATGCAATATATAATTGTCCATGGGAAAAACAATCTGTATTTAGATCTATACTTCATTCTGGATTAAGAATGAATCAGTTTCATCTTAAGGAAATATTTGCTCTAGGGCCTTGTATGACCGCGGAGAATTAAAATTTATTTAAATACTTACAATTTTCTAATGATTGCCCTTGAGCTTTGTTGATGGTGATTGCTTTTCGAACATTCCCTGTGTCCCCGTCGTCATTTATATATCCCCCTGTGCCCCCCGGCGTCCCCGTTGTAGCTGTGTCCCTGTGTCCCGGTCTTCGTTTATATTCCCTATGTCCCGGTGTCCCAGTCTGTAATTTCTCTTTGAGTGTCGCGGTCGTCATTTATATTCCCTGTGTCCCGGTCGTTATTTGTGTCCCGGTGCTTTGTTGATAGTGATTGCTAATCGAACATTCCTTGTCATTTATATTCCCTGTGTCCCGGTCGTCATTTGTGTCCCGGTCTGTAATTTCGTCAGTCGACAAACATGACGTCAGTTGACACACAAACATGACGTCACTCGACAGACACAGACAGCTTATTTTTATATATATATAGATAGATGTCCCGGTCGTCATTTGTGTCCCGGTGCTTTGTTGATGGTGATTGTTAATCGAACATTCCTTGTGTCCCGGTCGCTTTCTCTTTGAGTGTCCCGGTCGTCATTTGTGTCCCGATGTCCCGGCCTGTAATTTCGTCAGTCGACAAACATGACGTCAGTCGACACACAAACATGACGTCACTCGACAGATACACAGACAACTTATGTTTATATATAGAGATATAATGTGTGGATATATTTATGCGTACTAAAATTATTGAAGTGAATTTACTGATGTTTAAAAGCATGCTACGAGTTTTGGATGTTGGTTAAGAACTGTTGATTTTTATATAGGGAGTGGCGTAAGTTGGGGGGACAGGGGGCAGCTATCTTCGGGTGTAGCCTGTCATTGGTTTCCAACTTTTTTGTCTCGTCAATACAATGATAAACTTATATTGTGGTAGTGATGGGGTTGGGGCTAGTAAGGGCTAGTAATGGACATTGTCCTTGGGTGCTGAGAGCTCTAGGTACGTCTTTGGAGATAGGTGTGTAAATGTTGCAACGAGTGGTATCTTACTCTGATAAAACTATCATGCCTGTACTGAGCCATTAAAAAAAAATATTGCGAAATCAGTTTTGTGGTAACATTTTTGATATTATTTTGATATTTTAGATTTGTGAAAATAATTTTAGGGCATCTGAGTGATATCGTTACATAAGCTTCTATTGTAGAATCTCAAAAAAGTTAACTCTTTCTTCTTCTATTTCCTCACAATAATAATAGTCCTTAAGCTTAGTAAAATCTTGGAATCTAAAAGCTTTCTATTTATTCTATTGTAGAAAGTTAAAATTCATTGAAAAGCTGGATAGACTTATAGAAAAAACCGATCGCTCACGTCTTGAAAACATTTCTCGGAGATGAATAGGAATCTATTCTTGGACCTCGGATTACCTTCTCCAAGCAAATTCTAAAACAGCATGTTTCTAAGACTGTTTTTCCTCCATCGTGGTTTGCTGTTGCCTTTCGTGCCAAAATCTGGGAAAGTTTATTGTCTTTGGAACCTGCACAGGAAAACACTAAAAGGCGAATGCTGTAATGGCGCTAATGCATGCAGTATAAATTCCTTGGATTTGTAAACTATGCGTATATTACTTTGAAGGCGTATTAATGCTGCCGTTTTAAATAATTCGCAATTATGGCATTGATATAAAAGCGTTTAACATTGGGCCGACCAAGATCAAAACACTTCCAATATAAAAAGCGGAAAACAAAAGTGCGAAGGTAGAAGTTTTTTGAAGATAGTGATTAAAATAAAGCTTAAACAAAATTTTCGCTATTTGAATTATAACTGTCCTCGGTGAATTTTAAGAAAAAAAAGTTAAGATAAAGGTAATTCAAAACAAGAGTTAACAGTCCCTTAGCCTCTTAGCTTCACAGAAGTTTAGCTAAGCCCTACTTGTCTTACTCAGCTTGAACATTACTACTCAGCTACGAATTTTATTTATCAGCGTTTGCGTAAAAATGGGTTTTGAGCATTGACAGTTTGAAGCGGGCACGTACAACTGAATATATCAGACAGTTCGTAGTAACAAACTCTAAGTAAGGAGTGACACGGCTCAATAGTAACCGAATCTCTAAAAATAAAATTTTGATATCAATAAATATATCAAAGGAATTGGCTGGTTATGCTGATTCTAAATGTATAAAATACATTAAGTTTAGGGTTACCCATCAAAAGCTGAGCATCCGAGAAAATTTGCCGGATTTTCGAAAAAAGTTTTTGAAATCACATCATCGGTTTCAGCATATCCAAGTTTTTTTTTGAATTTTTTTTTTTTTTAAATCGCATCATCAGTTTCAGCGTATCTAAGAACCCTATTGTAGATGTTTCTAGCTCCCATCTGCAAAAATTTGGAATTTTATATTTTTTTTTGCCAAAAGAAAGATCACGGATGCGTGTTTTTCCCCAGGGGTGATCGCATCGAACCAATAGTCCTAGACTATTGAGAAAATGCTCATTTGTTGTAAATTAAAAGCTTTAGTTCCCTTTTTAAGTGACCAAAATATTGGATGGCAACTAGCGTCCGTCGAATTCCTCTTTTTCTTCAAAATCGGCCAATCAAAATTTTGATATAGCCATTTTGTTCAGCACAGTTGAAACGCCCTATAACTATGTCTTTGGTAATAACATGACCCCCAAAAGTCCCTTGGGAAATGTCTTTAAGTTACCAAATGTTCCCATTGTTTACGCAAAGCATTTTTTATCGGGAGGTATGCATACATTTTTCGGGTGGAGTGGTGGTGAATTTTCTGCCAGGGGGATTTTCCAAGGGAAGAATTTTTCTTGGAAGTTTCCGGGGAATGAACTTTCCAGGGGAATTTTTACGCTGGGGGAATTTGCCAGAATTCCTATACAAATTTCTTTTTATTAGTCCTACTTTCT
Organism: Artemia franciscana; assembly: GCF_032884065.1. Classification (NCBI taxonomy): domain Eukaryota; kingdom Metazoa; phylum Arthropoda; class Branchiopoda; order Anostraca; family Artemiidae; genus Artemia; species Artemia franciscana. The sequence goes on along the minus strand of NC_088870.1, from coordinate 10,022,353 downwards.
CTTTGCTGGCTCAATTTTATGTATTGAAATGTTAAGGGGAATTGTGCTAAGAATGCCTTTTTCAAATGAATTGTGCTAAGAAAAAATTTTCACCTGGACTCGTCCGCAAGAAATTTTCCGGAGAGAATTTTTAGCTAGAATGGAATTGTCTGAGAGGAATATTCCATGTTGGGGGTACTTTACGTGGTAATAACTTTCCATGGGGGGATTGTATATGGAGAGAAGGAATTTTTCATTGAGGGGGAGCCGGATTTCCCGGCATTGTTTAAAAACTATCAGAAACAGTTTTTCAACTGAAAACACGGAGCAACTTCAAAACTTAAAACGAACAGAAATGATCATTTATATGACTGGGGCTGCCCTCTCCTCAATAGCTCGTTCCTTACGCTAAAGTTTGACTTTTTGTCCAAATGCTTTAAGAACGAATCCTGAAACACACGCGCCGGTCAATTAGAATTATAAGCTTTTTTAAATGTTAAAAAAAAACTTTACCGTAAAGAGCGAGGTATTGAGGAGAGGGTAGCCCACTCATATAAATGATAATTTATGTTCGTTTAAAATTTTGTTGTTGCTCTTTATTTTATTTTGAAGAGGAGCGGCATATCCTCTTCAATCGTTTAAAAATGTTTCAAATACATCGGGTAAACGCAAAAATCATTAGAGTGGGATGAATAGGGATGATTTTGATTTCAGTTCTAGTTCTTACTGAAGTTTCAAACAGTTCGTTTGAAGTAAGGAGTGACGCGGCTAAATTGTAACTTAATCTATATAAAACACAGGTCTGATGACAAAAGATAAATCAAACTAATGGAATTTTAATGATGATTCCAAATGTGTGAAGTTTATTAAGTTTGATATTATGCATTAAAAGTTACGACCCTGAGAAAATTTGCCCAATTTTTGAAGAAGGGGGGAAATACCTGCAAAATTCAAACAATCTTAATAGAAATCATACCATCGGATTCAATATATCAGAGAACTCTACTGTAGAATTTTCAAGCTCCTATATGCAAAAATGCGGAATTTACATTTTGCAATTTTGCATAGCGTAAAGAGTGGGGGTATTGAGAAGGAAGCAGCCCCTCTCACATACGTATCTGTTTGTTTTTATTTTTAATGTTGCTGCTTACTTTCATTTTGAAGAACATTTTTTTTACTTAATAACTAAAAAACCCACCAAAATCACTAAACTAAAAAAAAACAACCTTAAAACTAATTTGAACTTCGTTCACGTCCACTAGTTTTCAGGTATGCTGTAAAGGTCTTATTTTTCCCTTTTTCTCGAATTTCCCAAAATCTCAAAAGCAATTTCGTCAAGAAATTGCCTTCGACTGTCTTGTTGCCTTAGGAATTAACTAATTATTAATAATTAATTTTTATGGAAGAAAAGTGTTGTCAAATTTAAAACATTAATTTGGCTTATTAATTTTCATAATACAATATGGTAACACTGACAAATATGTGGTACTGCCATATAAATTTAAGAATTTTGAAACAACCAAGAAGTCCACAAAAAAAAACCTCAAACGAGACTGCGACCAGTAGAGAAAAAAGAGATGAAAAACTAAAATAACGCGGATATTTCGCCTGTATCTAAACTAAGCGTCTTCAGCACAAGATAAAAAAAAAACTAAACTAAAAACAAATAAAACCACCACCAATAATAATAAATACAATTGTCGCTACTGATCCACGTAGGGAAAAGAAGCTATTAGAGTTACTTCAATGAGAACATCAAAGCAACTGAGGAAAAATTATGAGAATTTAAAATAAGTTAACTATTCTGTTGCAAATAATCCTTTTGTTAGCTAATATTGATGCAACTCTTTTTTGTCTAGTAGGTAACTTGTCCCCTAGTGATTGTGTAAAATTTTAATTCCCTTATTGACTATTGGTCATTTTTCAAAAGACAATCATAAATTGGGTCAATATTTAAATTCTTCGTGTCTCTATTTAATGAAAGATTAGCAAACAAATGTTTTTTTTAATTTTATAGCCTCCCTCGCCCACTTAGAAAAACCCCTATCATTAGAAATAGCTGTAGCCTCATCAAATTGTATAAAATGTTTCAGAGTATATGACAACTCTAAGCCCGTAATTGCGCCTTAATAATGACTATTTAGACTACCTTAGTAAAAATTACTAAGTTTAGTAATTAAAATTTAAGTACTAAGCCTTTTAAATTTAAATTTAAAAATTTAAATTTAAATTTAAATTTAAGTTTATTTAAATTTAAGTTTATTTAAATTTAAATTTTTATTATATTTAAATTTAAATTTAAGTTTATTTAAATTTAAATTTAAGCCTTTAGTAATAATGACCCCTTTTTATAGGCATGTGCACCTCGGTATGTTTGGTTTTCCAATAATTATAAAAGGAGAGAACCAGTTGGCACATGTTTTGTCTCAAGAAATAACTTTGCAGAATTCTCAGAGTATGCACCCTGTAGAACGAGTAAGTTTTTATTTATAAATTAAAGTAATCTTTCAGAAGAGGGGGATTTCTTGAGGGGTTTCATATAATTTCTATTACTTTTTTTTATTTGTTTGATTTTGAAATCTTGACACTCCAATATTTTGTATTGTCATTAGCTTTTCTTTGTTTATTTTATGTTATATATCTTTATATTTTGGAGAGTTATTCTCTTTTTTTTTACTTTAGTTAACCTTTATTATGGAAAGTTATCGTAAGTGTTACACGAAATTTCTGTCACGATTTAATACAACAGGTTTTTGCATTTTACCCAAATGCACAATCCACAAATGATAACAATCCACAATCCACAATGATATATATATATATATATATATATATATATATATATATATATATATATATATATATATATATATATATATATATATATATATATAAATATATATATATATATATATATATATATATATATATATATATATATATATATATATATATATATATATATATATATATATATATATATATATATATATATATATATATATATATATATATATATATATATATATATATATATATATATATATATATATATATACAGATCTTTAAATTAGCCAACCAGCCAACAAGTATTATAAACCTAGGAACCCAGCTGGACATAAGGAAACATGTTAAGATAACAATTCTTACTCCATAATAAGCAGAATAACCATAGTTAACACATTTTGCAGAAGGGGGGAGGTGGACCTTTATGTTCACTTCTTTCCTTGTTTTTATAAGAAAATTGTGAATTTCTTAGAACCTATATATTTACAGAGAATATACCCTCACTCCCCTAATGTGTAAATACATAACAAGAATTGTATTCTGAATCTAAATATGACATTCATTTGCATCACAAGTTAACTTCACTCTCATATTAGCCTTAAAGTGAATATCCTGTTTGACCATAGATAGCTATATTTTAATTAAATATTCAGTTGGTATTTTGGTTAGGTTACAATAAGTTTGTTTAGGTTGCGTATCTAACATATGCTATGCTTTACCACCCCCACCCCTAATTTTCAAATATATATGTCAACCGAATTTGTTTCTAAACTATTATAATTTTTTCTTACTTAGGTATATTTCCTTAGCATTAATTAAACTTCAGTTTTCTAGTGTTCCTCGTATAATACTTAAGTACCTTCCCTTCTATATATTTTCAAGTTCTTGGTTATGATTGAAAGCTGCGGCTCGTCACTAGATGTGGCATCGCCACCAACTGTTTCTCAGTGGCTTTACAATTGTCTTCGTTTAATAAAATGGACAAATACAATTGCCTTACTTAATTTTAGGAAAAACCATCAAACCGTAAACCGCAAAGTTGACCATCTTCCTTTATTAAATTCACATAGTAAATAAACAAAAAGTATTTGTGCGTTAATGTGTGAAACTTGGCAAATAGTCTGTCTTCTTCCTTTTGTACAATTTACAAATTGAAATTCTATCAAAACCACTTGTCTGAGTTTATGCTCCGGAGCTGAACGAACTAATTTCCCACAATATGTCCTGTAATTTAGCCATCCATATTAAGTAGCTTATTAACACCTGTGAAATATTTGGTAATACATGCTGTGTCTTATATCAATTGTTTTTTTTTCACCTTACTGTAATAGTAAACAAACTGAAAATAGTAATAAAACACAGGATATTAGCGGTGAAGATACACATGGGAATGGTTCACCGGCGCTGGACATTCGACAGGTATACCTGAGCCCAGTGTAGTCCTATATGAAGCTCTGACCAACGCTGTTAATAGAAAGAATATATATATATATATATATATATATATATATATATATATATATATATATATATATATATATATATATATATATATATATATATATATATATATATATATATCGACAGGTACAACTGAGTCCAGTGTAGCCCTGTATGAAACGCTGCTAATAAAAAGATATATATATATATATATATATATATATATATATATATATATATATATATATATATATATATATATATATATATATATATATATGTATACATATATACCATAAACTAATGTGTTTAAGTGTTATATTGAGTTTGTTTATTATACTATCTTGTGTGGTATAGTTTACAATAGACCACTAAGGGAAAGCTTACTGGTGTGCTGGATTAGTTTAGGGATAAAGGCTGCGGCTAATCACCGAGGGATCGTGGGTTTAACTGGAAGATTGATGGGGATCGGTGTCTAGTATTTTTTTCTAGGGGATCTTTCTTGATTGATAAATGTCGTTCGGAAATTCATTTAATGAGTTTTTTTTTCAAGTGAGAAAAGGATTTTACATAAAAAAAAGTAAACTTTGCATCAGATTGGCTATGCACTACGACATATGATCGGTCACCTAAAAAAATACACCAATCAGAAGTAAGCTCACATTTCTGAGGAACTTATGTAAAACCAGTATGATAGGTCCTGGTTTGTAAACATTCCTTTTGGTCCGGGAAATAAATCTTTCCAACCCCGTGAAATTGTTTTAACTTCTACTTTGAACAAGTTCTACCAGTGAGTTTATTTTATCGAAAAAGCGCTTCTTGGAGATGGGCTGGGCAGGCAAAGAGGGGGCAGTTGTACCCATAATAATTTGGAAAACATTTTAATTTATTAAATAAACTTAAAATTTTATTCGAAGAGAAACTGGTTTATATGATGTCACATTCATTTTCTGGTCAAAACATAAAATTGGACCAGGTTAAGAGATACATTAAATTTTTTTTTTTTTAAATTAATTAAAAAACAAGTTTTTTCTACTGAAAGTAAGGAAATGTTTAATAAGAAATTTAATTATGTTTGTTAAGGAATGTTTTAATAGGGTTTAAAATAGTCCGTTATTTTAAACTTAATTATTATTTACTGATCAAACTTAATTATACATTTTAAGAAATCTGTTATTAAAATATGTTTAAATATGAAAAATATGTTTAAAATATGTTATTAATTAATTTAAATCAATTAATCGACTTATTAATTAGGTTTGATTTACCTTATTTTAGTCTACTGAAATTAAAGTTGAAAGTAGGAACCTGTTTGAACATAAATTACAGCGGTACCTTGATTTATGACAATAATTTGTTCCATTGGGTGGCTTATTCATCAAAACCACCGTTATCTGAGATACGCTTTTTTCACACGCACTGCACACAAAAACACATGAAAGTGTGCGCGAAAGAGGCAAACGGTAGAATAGGTCTTGTAATCACATATACTAATTCATAAACTGAAAATACTAATTAAATTCAAGATTTTATTTTCTAAAGAAATATACTTCAGGAATCAAGGGGGCGTCCAGAGTTTTTATTCAGGAAGGGATTTTTACAATTAAAACTTTAAAAGGCTTTCAAAAATTTGTTTATATATATATATATATATATATATATATATATATATATATATATATATATATATATATATATATATATATATATATATATATATATATTTGTGTTACATTTCTATGGATTGGACACAATTTCAAGGGTGTTCAGACCCCGAACCCCCGTGTATACAGCCTCAATAGGAATATAATTTGGATTTATGTGTGAAAAAGCTGTTGTTACTGGCGTTCTACAGACAAGGCTTTCGGCTCGTTACCAAAGGCTCGTCGGATAAACTCACATACCGGCGGGGATTGTTTCTAGGATTTTCATTCTGTGGATGTACTAAAAATTTCCTTGGGTGGCGGAACAAAATTCAAGAAAATTTCATTTCACCCCATTTTCAGGAAAAGTGTTCTTGAGAGTTCCATTCGCAAGGGTGACCACGGCCTACACGACTCTTTTTTTCATCTAAGCTGTCACTTACCAAAGGCATACACATACCAGTTTTGGTTTTTACAGGCGACACTAGGATTATTCCAATCTTAGGAATGGGTGGATGAAGAATAAAAAAAGTAAATTTTAAGGATAGTAGTATTTAATTTTTCAGGAAGAGAGGCCTTCAGACTGATTTTACTGGGAGTTTACGGAAGAAAAAGTTGTTTATTTTTATTTAGTTGTTTATTTTATTTTATTTAATAATTAACACTTGGAAGTGTTTGCACTTATGGAAATCTGTATTCTCAAAATATACCACATGAATATTTTTTCAATAGCAATCAAATTATGAGCATTTTTTTTTAATGATGTTGCCCACGAAAGGGCGGTTTGAAAAACAAATGGCAAAACAGAATAAAAGTGGACTTCAAATATATTTGGCTTCTCTGCATTTTTCGCACAAAATTTATAATTTTAATTCAATGAAAACTCCTTTTTATATAATCAAGAAGTTTTTCCCAGTGAAAGAAAAGATGAAAACTAAAATTAAACAGAACAGTATTATTGAAAAGGTAAAAAAAGATTAAAAAGTAAAAAAAAAAATTAGACATTTTTTTCTTAGCCCCAAACCTAGTGGTATTAATTCGTGAAAATTAAGAGTTGGTGGCTAATATATTTTTAAAAATATAGGAAGAGTGGTAATTTTGTTGTTTGTCGTTTTTTTTTATGAAAATAGCAGGAAAAAGGTATTTTTCAATGAAAACACCAAAAAAATGCCACCCAATACTCTCCTCCTCCTAATTGACACCGCATCCCAAACCTTTGAGCTGTTGTGAATTCTAATCCTTTTTATCAGAATAATTTTACTGGGGGGGGGGTCCTCGTAAAATTATCATACAAATTTCTATTATGTTTCTCTCCTTTGTGAAGGTGTGTCCACTATTATGTTCATTCAAATTTTAGCTAAAGTTTAAATTTGGCCCAATTCTTTAAGATGACTTCTGAATCACAAAAGCCGTTTAATTAGAATCAAAAGCTCTTTTAAAAGCACTAAAAAAACTTTAGCGTAAAGAGCAAGGTATTGACGAGGGGGCATCCCCCTCATATGCGTAATAATGTCTGTTCGTTTTAAGATTTAATGTCGCTCCCTACTTTCGTAGAAAAGAGCAAATATTTTTCCCAAAAAAGAAAAAAAAACAAAAAGACAGCCGCCTATTCTTTAAATGCGGCTATATTTTGAAAAAAACAGCAAAAGAAAAATTTTATAGTTGCTAGAACAAGTTTTGTCTTGAAATTTGTATATCTTACTAGAATTCTATTCAAAAATGATCATAAGATAAGCATAATTCAGTCCTTCGGTTTCACATATATTTTGAGGTCGTAAATAGCAGGATTAGGTCACAGACCATAACTCCTGGCATTATGTCAGAAACTTGACATAAACGTGGCGTGGCTCCGTGACTTACGAGAAAAGTTTTTTTTTAATTTTGATTAAACAAATTCCAAATACATTTCATTATTCTGATACTGGAATCACTTTCGCAAGAACTACGCATTCGATTCTAGTTTGTTAGCTTGAGGGGGTACGCGACGTGGAATTTTGTTAATTTATTTGTGCATGAGGCTGCTGTAAAGTCAAAAAACCCTTTCTATTAAGGAGTGTCCAAACTAAGTTTGTAATTCCCTATGGTATGTGGTTAAATTACGCTACGTTAAGTGCAAAATTTCACACTTAAAATAGTCTTTTCACATTAGGATAGCATACAAATTCTTAAAACCTTTTTATTGGCTAAATTGGCAAAAACAAAGTTACACAAATATCGAACGGATCGAACTGAAAGACCGAACTAAAAAATAATTAAACATAAATTATTTATCACCTTTTGTTCAAAATTTGTCAATATACAGCCTATGGCTTAGAAGCGTTCCCCGGGAACTTGGATAGGGGTTTCAATTGGAGGCCCGATTACAGGATCCACTAGAGACCTTATTCAGACAGTAAATTGTTACATTAACACTAGACAATATGAATAAACAGGTCTGATGTTTGTGGGAGGTTACGGGGGAATAGAAGAATTTTCTTTTGGGGTCTAAAACAAAAATTGTATTTTTAGGTTTCACTTTTCCAGAAAAGGGTTCTTTAAGACATGTTATGGGCACCTTTCCCTCTGTGTACAGATACTCAGTCAGGTATAAAATATCTCTCCAGAATTAAAAATATCATTTACTTGTAAAAGATTTACAGCAGCCTATGAAAACAAAAATCGATGGACCCGTAAGCTGAAGATATATCCAAAAATACGATTTTACGATATCCATTATTTCTATTAATTATGTGTCAATGTCCTGGAGATTTGTTTTTTTGTAATTTAACAATTAATTTGCTAATTTACAATTTTTTGTAATGCAATCTTGATTTTTTTTGTGATTTTGTAATGTTGTTTATGCAAAACTATCTAGATTTGACCTTAAATTCAAACTTTCTTGCTCTTAAAGCGACATTTGAACAAATTTGGACCCCCTGGTGCCTTTCGAAAGGAAAGATTTGCCTTTCAAAAGACATGTTTGAATGGCAGGCAGCTCTGCTTTAGAGCGTATATACTGACAGTGCTTGCACTGTGTCGGATTTTCCAGAAATTGTCGGACTTTTTACCTTTTTGTCGAAAAAAAATCGTGTCAGACGTCGGCGTCGGATTTTCAGCAAAAAACGGATATTTGTCCGGTTTTTCATTTTTTCTAGAATTTCTTTTTGTTACTGGAGAAGGAAAAAATCTATCACTAGCTTAAAAACTTAAAAAATAGCTTAACAAGGTCCAATTGGTCTTCTGTAAAAGAGTTTATAGACATACAGTGCATCGTCGTGAGTTGGAAGAAAGAAAGTAAAAGAATGGCGGAATATACAGCTTTTTGATCTTCTAAATTTGACACATGTCTATGATTTTCGGCGTCACGTGCCTTCAATGAATCATCAAATGGCACTAAGAGGTTCTCTAACATAGTCTGCATTGTCCAGTTCCTTCTGACCTTACCATTTTTACGGCACTACGTAAATGTTTACCATTTTTACCACTACGTCGCGTGGCTTCAATAAGTCACCAAATGGCACTCAGAGGTTCTCTAACATAGTCTGCATTGTCTAGTACCTTCTGACCTTGCAATTTTTGAGCGTTGTTGTCGAGGGGTTCTTTTCAATCCCGAAAGATGTCAAAACAGATCAAAGAAACTATCTCAGAATTATGACTCTTACCTCAATTATGCAGGCCAAGTCTGGCATGAAAAGAAAGAGACATTTGTTCGCTGATTTATAAGTCAATGCTCTCCTCTTAGAACTAATCAAAATTGTAAAACCCATCACGACAGCAGAGGAGTGCGTTCAGTGTAGTTAAAAAATTCAGTAAAAAAAAACAAAAAAACAAGAGCTAAGAGCTCATATGGCACTTGTGACGAGGCAAGAAGAGCTAAGAGCCAAGAGCTCGTATGGTATGAGCTCTAACAAAATACTAAGAATCAATAGATTAATTTAAAAGGAAAATCAGAGGCTTAATGCCGGTCAGGATTTAAAATAAGAGCCCTGAGTCACGATGTCCTTCTAAATATCAAAATTCGTTAAGATCCGATCACCCACTCGTAAGTTATAAATACCTAATTTTTTCTAATTTTTCCTCTCCCTTTAGCCCCCCAGATGGTCGAATCTGAGAAAACGACTTTATCAAGTCAATTTTTGCAGCTCCCTGACATGCCTACCAATTTTCATCGTCCTAGCACGTCCAGAACCACCAAACTCGCCAAATCACTGAACCCCTCCCCCAAATACCCCAAAGAGAGCGAATCCAGTACAGTTACGTCAATCACGTATCAAGGACATTTGCTTATTATATCCACCAAGCTTCATCCCAATTCCTCCACTCCAAGTGTTTTTTCAAGATTTCCACCTCCAACTCCCCCGAATGTCAAAAGATCTGGTCGGAATTTAAAATAAGAGCTCTGAGACATGAATTCCTTCTAAATATCAAATTTCATAAAGATCCGATCACCTATTCGAAAGATAAAAATGCCCCAATTTTCACGTTTTCAAAAATTCCGATTTCCCCCTCCAACTCGTAATGTCACAGGATCTGGTCAGAATTTAAAATTAGAGCTTTAAAGCATAAGATCCTTCTAAATATCAAATTTCATTAAGATCTGGTCACCCTTTCGTGAGTTACAAATACCTCAATTTTCAAAATTACCTCCCCCCAACTCCACCAAAGAGAGGAGATCCGGTCCGGTTATGTCAGTCACGTATCTTAGACAGGTTTTTATTCTTCCAATCAAATTTCATCCTGAGATCTCCGCTTTAAGTTTTTTCTAAGATTTCTGGCCCCCCCCCTCCCCAACTGCCCCCCAGTGACGCTGGATCCGGCTGAGATTTAAAATGAGAGATCTGAGTTACGAGGTCCTTCTAAATATGAAGTTTCATGAAGATCCGATCACTCCTTCGTAAGTTAAAAATACGTCATTTTTTCTAATTTTTCAGAATTACCCCCCCCCCCCCAATAGAGCGGATCCGTTCCAATTATGTAAATCACGTATCTAAGACTTCTGCTTGTTTTTCCCACCAAGTTTCATCCCGGTCCCTCAAATCTAAGCGTTTTCCATGATTTTAGGTTCCCCCACCCCAAACTCCTCCCAGTGTCACCAGATCCAGTCGGGATTTAAAATAAGAGCTCTGAGACACGAAATCTTTCTAAATATCAAATTTCATTTAGATCCGATCACCCGTTCGCAAGTTAAAAATACCTCATTTTTTTCTAACTTTTCGGAATTAACCGCTCCCCCCAACTACCCCAAAGGGAGCGAATCCGTTCCTGTTATGTCAGTCATGTACCTAGGACTTGTGTTTTTTTTCCCACCAAGTTTCATCCCGATCCCTCCACTCTAAGTGTTTTCCAAGATTTTAGGTTTCCCCCTCCCAACCCCCCCCCCCCCATTGTCACCAGATCCGATCGGGATTTAAAATAACAGCTCTGGGACACAATATCTTTCCAAACATTAAATTTCATTAAGATCTGATCAACCGTTCGTAAGTTAAAAATACTTCAATTTTTCTAATTTTTGGAATTAACGGGCCCACCACTCCCCCCCCCCAGATGGTCAAATCGGAAAAACGACTATTTGTAATTTAATCTGGTCTGGTCCCTGATACGCCTGCCAAGTTTCATCATCCTAGCTTACCTGGAAGTGCCTAAAGTAGCAAAACCGGGACCGACAGACAGACAGACCGACAAACAGACAGACCGACAGAATTTGCGATTGCTATATGTCACTTGGTTAATACCTAGTGCCATAAAAAAAGATAATGAAAGTATGTTTTGTGTTTGAGGAAAAAAACATTCTAAATGTATTTTAAAAATATGTGAGATGAAAAAGAATAAAAGTGAGCATGCACAGGGTACGATCTATTTTCTTTTTGAATGGTAAAGATATATATGTTACCATTAAGGGAGGAGGAGCCATAAAACAGACAATGTAAAATCTTATCTTGAGAAAAAAAAGAAAGATTTCTACGCGATGAAGTCGGAAATTTGTCGGATTATGGACCAGTGTGGTGTCAGAAAAATATCAGATTTTCTGTGTTCCGGTGTCAGAATTTTCCGACTTTTTAGAGATACCGGTTGGAAATCTGGTAGGAATAAAGTGGAGGCAGTGTGTACTGACAGCAGTCATTTATAGGCGAGTTTATTTTATGGAAGCACGGATTTAAATAAACGTAAAAGTGGGCACATTATTGAATGTATGTAAAATTGTAATGACAAATGTAAGACAAATGAGAAATTTTGGGAGAAAGGGGTAGTGTAGGGATAGGAAATTCCCCTCCCTGTTCAAAGACACAGTGACAGACCAGAAGTTGGTGATCCTTTCACTCAACATGAGTTTCAAATACAGAATAGTTGAACAGCGAAAAGTCAAAAACATTATGGACACGAAAATCTTTATTAGCTTACAAGAATCCTGACTTAAGAAAAAAGGAGATTTGAGACATAATTGGGTGAGTGGCTTGTCAAGTATTTTAACTTGACAAACAAAACACACAAAATTGACAAAGAAGACACATTTCTGGTGTTGATTGTAACACAGAGAACAAAAGAGATTACCGTACTGTAATTCTGTGGTTAAAAGCTGTAATAGCTCCATTGGCTTATTTTCGTGAATTATTTTTTTAAGCCAATCAAATTATTTACTAAAGACGCTTCATTTTGGGAAGCCAAATAACTCTCTCAAATTTTGAGCCTCTAAATACGACAAGGTTTTTGAGTCACAACATTCTACATAAGCAAACTCTTTGTTTCTCCTCGGTAAGACTTGATAGTCCAGGACTTTTAGCTCAAAAAAGGGTCGAACCCGGACAAAATTGCAATATAAACGAAAATGGTACCAAAATGATCAGAAAAACATTCTGTACAACATACTAAAAGTCCCCATAAATCCGAGTGGGGCGAGTACCCGAAAAACAGGGGAAAAGGGGGAAATGCGGGGGAAAATGGGAAAAATGCCAAACATGCCCAGAAAATAGTTTAAAGTGAGTTTTCTGGGGTTTTCACATACGCTGATTACGAAATTGAAATCTAAAATTCAGTATAGAAAAAGAGTACTACGGAAAACGGGGGAACAGGGGAAAGAGGGGAGAAAAGAGAAGAATACAGGGTAGGGGTAGAAAGCGGTTTGGAAGATATTTTCTGGGGTATTCCTATCTGGTGATTATGAAATTGAGATATAAAATGATATACAAAAATCGATTAACATAAAACGGGGAAATGAGGGGGGGGAGGGAGGGGAAAAAGGAAAATATACAGGGTAGGGGTAGAAAGCATGTGGAAATGTGTTTTCTAGGGTTTTTCTATCTGCTGATTATAAACTTAACATCTAAAACAAAGTTCGAGAACAAATACAGGAGATCTATAGAGGTTGGGCTACCCCATAGGTTCGGAAAAGGCAAAAAAAAATTCGAGAAAGAAATACGGAAAAATACTGAAATTACATTATTCCGTATTCCTTGCCGTTATCGACAAGCGCGTGGGTTCGTCAACATAATCCTGTTCTAATTCGACATCCAGTAAGAGAAGCAAGGTAGACTAGTCACCACGGAGTTCCAGTGCCGACGACAAAACCTATCCTGATATGCTCCCATACCTCGCAGCTGCGGGGCATAATCTTTATGCCAAGTCAGTTCGTCTTTTTCTTCAGATGATGCAGGAACTTCAAGCATCGAATCCACAGCTCTTCGAACAGTTTGCAAGCGGCAAGTTTATTGCCCGACGAAGTGATCGTTTTTGGGCTGGATTGGCTCCAGACCTCGTCATCGAGACAGTCCTGATGAGGAGCTTAAAAACAGATGGAGGGCTGACAAGAGGAAAAGGGATGACTGAGCTTCAGAGAAACATATGGACAATGTCTATGCCAGTACTCGCTTCAGTGAATGATCTAATGCAGAAACTGACGGGTCTAGAGTACAGTTATAGTGAACAGCACGTTCCTGCGACCGCAGCACGAATACAGAGAGATACTAAGGATATACTGACGTTTCTTTAATTCCTTCTAGAGAACTCTCCTTTCACTAGTTCCACAGAGCTTAGAAGTATAGGTTCCGGGCTGATTGCCCATAAAGGCGTCAATGCAGAGGATGCTAAAGCTGTAGGTGAGCTGATCCTCCAGCGCATGGATGGCCAATCCGTCGAAAGTTTTTCATTCAGGAAGAAAGACAAAGTCGTTACATTGGCATCCGATGGGAACATTAGGATAGATGGCGAGATTTTGCATATCGATCCTGCACTGCTTTTTCAACGTCTTTCGACTGCTGCCCATACATCTGAAAATGACATGGCAGAAACTCTACGTTACGAACTGTGCAGTTATCCGCCCGCTTTGTTTGAGAATCCTGGCATAATGCGTCAGCCAGACAAACCTGCACTAGCGAAAGCAATATGGAAAGAAGCGAACACGGACTCGATTCACCACCTGCCAGTGTCAGATCGTGTCACTGTAGTTGACGGAGGTTGGCTGCTTCAGCAAGTACCTTGGAAGATTGGTGATACTTATGATTCAATCTGTGACAGCTATGTTAGTTTCGTTACTCGACGCTGTACCTCCCCAACTGTTGTCTTCGATGGATACAGCGCTGGTACAACCACGAAAGATGCTACGCACAACCGACGGTGTAAGGGAAGCCAGCATCAAGTGATCGATTTCAGTTTAGGGATGAAGCTCCAGAAAAAGAAGGAAGAGTTTTTGAGCAACTCTCAGAACAAACAGCGAATTATAAGCTACATCGGGGAAAAACTCAGAGCCAAAGGATTTGAAGTCGTCCATGCGAAGGACGATGCTGACTATCTAATCGTGAAGACTGCCGTAACGAAAGCAGAAAACTCTGAAACAATAGTTCTTGGCAACGACACTGACCTTCTGATTCTACTCTTGTATCACCTCCCGCCTAATGCAAAAACACTTTACTTCGAATCGTCAACGAACGCAAAAGAAGCGATAACACGGTTCTGGTGCCTCAACGAAGTGCAAAAAAAAATGGGAGAAGTATCCAGGCTGCTTCTGGTAGGGCACGCACTCTTGGGATGTGACACGACCTTACGAGTTTTCGGACTTGGAAAGCAAGCTGTGCTACCTCTTTTGAAGAAGAGCGAATTGTTCAGAAAAAAATGCAAAGTGTTTCTGGATGAATCATCGTCCAAAGATGAAATTGTGAAAGCGGGTGAATATCTTCTCCTCAGCTTGTATAAAGCACGACCAAACGAAGATCTCACTAAGCTGCGACATCGAATTTTCTTGGAAAAAGTTTCTTCGTCTAATACTACGGCGTTTGTTAAGCCTGAAAGGCTTCCGCCAACCGAAGCTGCAGCTTCATTCCACTCCCAGCGAGTGCGCCTCCAGGTATCCCGTTGGAAAGGGGAACCAGCTAACCTCGACCCGGCTGACTGGGGTTGGGTCCTCAGAGACCATAAATACTCACCTGTGATGACCCATTTGTTGCCCGCACCTCAGACTCTTTTGATTGTCGTGAGATGCAACTGTAAGACAGGCTGCGAGAACTCGCGATGCAGCTGCAAGAAAAATGGATTAGCGTGTACGTTCGCGTGCGGAGAATGTCAGGGTATCAACTGTTTGAACAGGGACAACGAGATTGTCGAAGACGAGGAGCTCGACTAGTGATATCAATGCTGTGTTTTTCAAGTCAACTATACTGCCTTCGAAAGTGCAAATTTTACATATAATAGCCACTTTATATATAACTGCCAAGCGGTTGTTTTCTTTATGTTTAGTAATTCAAATGGTTGTAAGAAATGTCTGTGATTCAAGAAAGTACAAGTTTGATACTTAAGCGAGTTATTTTGTCCATAGGCCTACTTATTAGCCATTAGCAGCTGGCTCAGGAGTCAGGCCTCCCTTCCCCTTTTCCGTTGTTTCCTCCAGTTTTGTTCGGTTTTCATGGTTCTCGTTTTCTTTCCTTCATTTTAGGGGTCAGTTTCGTGATCAGCAGATAGAAAAACCCCAGAAAACACATTTCCACATGCTTTCTACCTTTACCCTGTATATTTCCCTTTTCCCCTCCCCCCCCATTTCCCCGTTTTATGTTAATCGATTGTTTTATATCATTTTATTTCTCAATTTCGTAATCACCAGATAGGAATACCCCAGAAAATATCTTTCAAACCGCTTTCTACCCCTACCCTGTATTCTTCTCTTTTCTCCCCTCTTTCCCCTGTTCCTCCGTTTTCCGTAGTACTCTTTTTCTATACTGAATTTTAGATGTCAATTTCGTAATCAGCGTATGTGAAAACCCCAGAAAACTCACTTTAAACTATTTTCTGGGCATGTTCGGCATTTTTCCCATTTTCCCCCGCATTTCCCCCTTTTCCCCTGTTTTTCGGGTACTCGCCCCACTCGGATTTATGGGGACTTTTAGTATGTTGTACAGAATTTTTTTCTGATCATTTTGGTACCATTTTCGTTTATATTGCAATTTTGTCCGGGTCAAACCCTAAAAGTCCTGGACTATGAACCTTCCCCCCCCAAAAAAAATTTGGCGTGTTTGCCTAAAATTTTGATATACCTGGTCAAAACTTCAAAATCTATAAGCCAAATAGCACTGTCCTTAATACCCATCGTTGGTATGTCAAATTTTTAGCGAGTGACAAGATCAAAAAGTTTTTTGGTCAATTTTCTTGTCATTCTACAGTTTCTGTCTTCATTGAATCCTTCCGGACACATAAAGTTAGGATACAATGAAGTGCCATTACGCAAAAATGGCAAAGACAATTCACACTTCCAAACGGTTCAGTTATGTCTTCGTTCAGGGGTCTGCATGCCGTTTTTTGAGCCTCTTGCCTTAAAAATCATGAAGAAACAATCGTAAAATTAAAGTTACTATTACAGATGCCTCACAGATTCTAGGAAACAGTATTAGATTAAGACAATGCTGTTAGACAAATTAATTGCGAATTAATTAATTAAATTAATTAATATTTAATTTAATTAATTAATTAGCGAATTAATCAGACAATGGCATAGTTTTTGCTTTTAGGTCTCTGCTCTCTTTTCTGATATTTCATTATTTAAAAAAGCTAATCATTATTCTAAAATGAGTCCTAATATTTAGCATTCATCTGGCATTAATCACATTGCTCTAGAGGAGGAAGAAATGTTCCTTTGATAATTAATGCAATTAAGTCATTTGACAATTAATATCACTAATGTCATAATGAGATTCACAGTGACTAAGCACAATAAATAAGGTAATTCATATTATCATCTTCACGCTGAAAACGAAAGAGTGCTTCGGGCTTTTTTTTTAAGAAGTTGGAAGATGAGGAATATTCTTCTAGGTCTTTATCGACTGATCTTCATTGTAGATTAAAAAAAAAATTAACTGAAAGTAAGGAGCGACATTAAAACTTAAAATGAACAGAAATTACTCCGTATATGAAAGGGGCTTTTCCTCCTCAACGCCGCGCTCTTTACGCTAAAGTTTGACTCTTTCTCTTAACTCTACTATTTAAAACAGTAAAAAAACTGTAAAAACTGGTCAAAGTTTGTAACTTTTAGCCCCTCTCATGGGGACTGTTGGGGAGTAAGTCGTCCCCAAAGACATAGTTATTGGGTTTTTCGACTATGGTGAATAAAATGGCTATCTCTGAATTTTGATCCGGTAACTTTAGCGAGCAAATGAGCGTGGGAGGGGGCCTAGGTGCCCATCAATTTGTTTGGTCACTTGAAAAGGGCACTAGAACTTTTAATTCCCGTCATATTGAGCCCTCTTGAAACATTATAGAACCACTGGGTCGATATGATCACCCCTAAAAAAAATAAAAAAATAAACACGCACCCGTGATCGGTCTTCTGGCAAAAAATTAGAATATCCACATTTTTGGAGATAGGAGCTTAAGACTTCTACTGTGGGGTTCTGTGATACGCCGAAGGCGATGGTGTGATTTTGGTTAAGATCCTATGGCTTTTAGGGTATATTTTTCCCTATTTTCTAAAATAAGGCAAATTTTCTCAGGCTCTCAACTTTTGATGAGTAAGACTAAACTTGATGAAACTTATATATTTAAAATCAGCATTAAAATGCGATTATTTTTATGTAACTATTGGTATCAAAATTCTATTTTTTAGAATTTCGGTTGCTATTGAGCCGGGTCGCTCCTTACTCCAGTTCGTTACCATGAACTGTTTCATATGAATTTCCTTTATAAGGGGCAGAGGATATTGTAAATGGCTGTTCCTAAAAGTGTTTCACTTGGCTATTAGTAGTTCAAAGATAACGGAACATTATTTTATAACACTCTAGGGAAACCTTAGTTCTGCACGTGCCTCCAGACGAACATCAAAATTATCTGTGTATCGTGTATCACGATACACTGAGTATCGTGTAGCACGATCAGTATCATGAGTATTGTGTATCTGAGTATCAAAATTCTCTGAGTATCGCTGCTACGATGACATCCTGTCACTGAGGTTGGAAGGGACTGTTAAGCAAATCCTTGTGGTAGGGGCGCTTAAGGATATTTCCGGGTCTACCCATACGACAAGGTCTCTTTTAGTGTAAAAACAGTGCTTATTTGGGATTCTGTGGTTGTTTCTTCGAGAAAAATGACCTAAGAACCTCCATCAGTGAACTGTAGCACCGTTTATAAGACGTTAACCTAACGTCTTTGAATGGTTCGCTTTGTTATATCTTGTAGCGAGAAAATATAGCAGTGGATATGGCAAGATAAGTTACATTATTAATTTTAGTATATTATTTCTTATTCAAATCGCAATTCATTATTCAAATTGAATTAATCCCACGAAAAGTTTAAAACCCTTTATTTTGGTCCCCTATAAAATTACGAATAATATTAGATACTTCCTTTCGCTTTGGTCACGATGATATGCTAGTTTTCAGTTGTTTTTGGTTCTCTTGTTTGAGGAATTATTGCTGTTTCATCATAGCAATGTTTCTTGGCTCGTTCGCATGAGAAATTTTGGCAAATTTTCTAGATTATTTTGGTGTTACACAAACTATTTTTCTTTCCTTTTTGGCTACTTACATAAACTACAAAAGATAACGAATTCCAAAAAAGGAGATAGTGTGGCAATAGTATGCAAATCTGACCCGAAGTCAAGCATGCCAAATGAAGCTAAAAGAACTGTGGGTGTAAAAAATTGAGGTTGATCACCATTAAGCATGATTCATAGTGTATTATTATTGTTGTATGATCAAATTCCATGAATCGAGTTTCGATTTTTACCTCAAAGTACCAATGGCATACAAATAAAAACTTCTTTCGCCATCTGGGCCCATTTTAGGTCTATTCGTATCAGAAAACTACTATTTTCTAATCATTTTTTCTTCAGTTGTTTAAAATTTACGAAACTTATCGGGTAATATCAAATTTGCGCCAGTCTTGCCACTTTAGCCATGAAAATAAATAATCAAAACTATTTATTAGGTCTAAGAATGTTTAAAAATACAAACATTGACTTTTTTTTTTATCTCTAGAGACATCTGCACCTTCCAAGGAAAGCTACAGCTCGGGAGCTGTTCCGTGCCATATGTATTTAGCTTATTTTTGCTGGTTTCTCACCCTATCTAAGATCTTGTATCTTTCGACAGTAAACGGTTTTACTGAAAATCTTACGACACTGGTCTCAGTTAATGGCCGCTTTTTCTAAAAACATCTTTTTTTCATTACACCCTGATCAGTGGTCTAACGACTTTGATGAGATTGTCACCAAAGCTCTTTTTCTATGTTCTATTTAATAGCGAGCTGTGTAATTCTAGCACATTGACAAGGCGAAAAACGATAATCCGTGAGCTGTAAGAAGTAAGATCTTAGCACTTTGATGAGTAAAAAAAACGGGCTTATTAATAACTTTATAAGAAAATTTAGTGGATGCATTACATCTTGTGATTAAATTATCAAACAGACTAGCAATGAATTTGGCAGGCGTGATACAGACTAGAAACAGACTAGCAATGTCTAGTGGTGCATATGTGTTTGAAAAAGTTCTTAAATTTTTTTTTGAAAAAATTCCCTTTTTTACTTTGGTAGTAATGTGCTTTCAACGTTGTTTTAAGAACATGTGCCATCATCATTTCAAAGTTCATCCATCATTATTATTTTTTCACAGTAATTCATTTAATATAACAAGCTGGCCTGCAATCAGTTAAGAAGTTCTGAATTAATGTCTTTCCCCAGAAAATTTTAAGATTCTTGATAAGACTACATACTTATGTGCTAGTGACAGACTCGGAAAATGATAGGACTACATATTTAGGCATGTGCTAGCGACAGAATCGAAAATCTCCAAACGAAAAATGTTTTTTTGTCATTATTATGTAATTTTTTTTCTATCCTAGGCCGGGGTGTTCCTGACAATTCAGTGGAGTGTAAGTAGACCTATAAAACAGTAGCTTATGTCAACGTCGATTCATCATTTTGTCATTGCATTGCCTGAAAATTCAGTCTATTTGTATTTCTTACTCATTCTGTCCCTCGAAATTGAGTTTTTATGTCAGAGTAGGAAAAATTCAACCAGCTGTGAAGTCTTGTCGACTTCAAGGGGTTGCAAATCTGGGTGTACTTCATATACACCCGAAGTTTAGAGGCGCGAGGGGGATAGTGGAGGTAACAACAGAAAACCAGATATAAACTTACAAACATACTGGATAAGGTTGTAAGTACAGGAGGCAGTGCTGGGGGTGTGAAACTGTTTACACTTAGGAGAAAAAGTGAGAAACCCCTTTGCTTGGCTTAGAAAAAAAGTCTAGATGTGTATCTGGCGTCATTAGTATAAATACATCAGCCAGGTTACGCATAGCTGAACACTGTGACTCACTTAAAATCTTTTGAAACAACTTAACTCGTTGAACATTCATTGTATGGTTTTTGTACTTTAAGTAATGGAAGAGTAGCCTATACGCGAATTTGTTTTGCATTACTTCTTTAATATATATTGTTTTTTCAATGACTTTTTGCTGTTTTCTATAGACGTGGATTTCTTTATTTCTCCACGCTGGGGGTGGCTCAACCCCGGAAAAGAAAATAGTTTTTCCTGATATTCGCAGAACATTTCAGAGAAGAACCCGAAGTTTCTTGGGGAAGTCGGCCTCTCCTGCATTTTGCACAGCCCTTCCTGTCCCCATACTCTGTGCCTATGCTAATTCTGACAGTTTGGATTCAATGTAGTTTGAACTATAGTTAAGCCTAAACAAATTCGGGAAATGATTGGCTCAAGGTAGCGGCATTAACATATTCAAGACAGTTGTTTTCTTCTCTGGAAAAGGAGGGGACTCGTTAAGATTAGTTTCTAGAAAAATTTATGAAAAATTAGATTTTTCCAAAATAACGCATTTCATAAAAAATTTCTTCATAATTTTATTGAACATGAATTTAAAATCGAGCAAGATTTAGAAGAAGCATAAAATCAACTTAGAAGCCCAAATGGGTACCAACTCTAGTCAGAGGTGTAATTTGAAGGGTTGGCATGTTTCAGGGATTTGGAGCCCTAGCCAAAGTCTATGTGGGAAAACGACAAGCTTTGTTCAAAGCTGCGTGTGTTAATGAAATACTGTAGTTTTTCAAGTAGTTGCATGTATGTACGCAGGAGTGGCGGAGTAAGTGGGGGTTCTGGCCTCTCTTGCGCCCTGGGCAAAATCTTGATTAGCTACCCCTGTCTCTCAAAAAATTTCAGGCTAAATCGGATAAATCTTAACAAAATTTTCATTTATTAACGAAATTTTGTCAAGTTTCTACTTTATTTTAATAATAAAAAAAAAATAAAAGAATTACAAACTGATTATAACTGTTACGTTATTTGTTTGAAATTTTACGCCCCTAAAATTTCTGCGCCCCGGGCTAGTATCCCCTCTGTCTTCCTCCAGAAACCACCTCTGTGAGAAGGGTTGTAGGCCCAGCACCCTATAAATCCCAAAATTTTCCTTAATTCCTTGACCCTTCTCGATTCGAATTATGAAACTTTTTTTTTAAATTATTGTCCTTCAAAAAATGCACTGCGTTATTATTGTCGTAGCCTACTTGTCTGTGGTTGCATCAGGTCTTCCGTCTTTGAACCTCAGTCTGCAATTCCATGACTGCGTTGCTGCTTAGAGTAGTAACATAAGTCCCTGTATTCTTCCAATCTATCACTGTGATATTTCTTTGGTTCTCTGTCATTTGCATTCAATGCGTTTCTTTTCTTTTAATATCGTATAGATTTGCAAGGGGTTCAATTCAACTGATAATAAAAGAGGTAAGTGTTTGAAATCTTTGATGTTTGATTCTTCATGTTATCTGTCTAAATTTCAAGCATGGTTCGCTCCGGATCGGAAATTCGCTTCTGCAGTTTTCTGACTGCTTTGAGAAAATGCTGCCATCTTTTCGGGAGTTTACTGCATCCGCTTCGCTTTTCTCTCTTTTTGATTTGAAAGTAGACGAAACATGAATTTAAACATAAAAATAAAATTTTAAAATGTAAAATATATTACATTAAAAAAATAAAAGAATATTATAAATTAAAAAAATGTAATTAAATATCAGAAATTTAAAAATATAAATTCATATGCACGCTCTATGAAAATTCTGTTTTTTTCGTTAATATAAAGTTTTGAAAAAAAAAAAAATCATTTCTTTTCTGTAATATGAATTTTTTTTACGCAACATTCGATTTTATTTTAGCTTTGTATTTCCATTATCAAATTTAGGAACGTCAGAGAAATAGGGTAGAACGCTATTTCAGAAACCTCCCTAAGACCCATGTAAGTACTTCGCTCAAGACTAATAAGATAAAATATTCTGTATTCAGTGACCCAAAAATCATAATGCGACACTTTTCGTCAAAGTATTTTTTTAAATCTACACTATTCAATTCATGTTTATATCATTTGATACAATCCAACCGATTTAGTTTTTACATCAATCCAATTCAAAATCACGTGTATATTGAACACTAGAAAAAACAAAACAAAAAACAAATAGCCTATTTGCCATTAACAATCGAAAAGCCTAACATATATTTTTTGTTCCGTGTTCCCCTTCTTTAAGATTCATATTTGAAGAAAATGTGGTCATGTAATCTGAAATCCTAAATTTTGCCGAATTTCTGGGCACTTCTTATTCGATATGTCCAGAAGATTATTACCAAAAATCGCTGCGTACATTCTTAGTGAGATTTATTTTAATTTTCGACAGTCAAAATACAACCTTTGCAACGATTTTGATGGCACCAGAAATTCGCGGTTTTCGCAAAATTAAAATCGCAAATGGGCTGAAGGGACTAAAAGAGCTGATTAAGTTCAGCTTCGCTTCCTAAAGGATATCCCTTGTCTCACCAAATAATTCCTCTTCTCGTAATTAGAGCCTCTGATTGAACTTCCGGATAACAGATGTTGAATTTAACACACGTTCCATGTCGGGGTCGAAAATCCTTGGAATCCTACCCTTCACTAAAGGTCGATAGGGTTATGGCAAGAAAGATGGCAGATCAAGGATTTATGGAAAGCATCGTTTTCTAGTCATATTCTATGAGTTATTATATGTTTATTTTCTAATATACCTGATTTATAATGTCACTAATGTTCTTTTCATTGACAAGGGGGCATTTGAATTAGAATGTAAGACTGGAATAGAGGGGTAAGGGCATAAAAAAGCATAAGACTTTTTTTTAATACAGTGGGAAGCTACTAGATTCTATTGGAAATGATAGTTAACATCCTGAACAAATAAAAATAAAACAAATAAAACAAATTAAAAACAAAAGAATAAATAAAAATTTGAATAAATAAAAAAAGGGATACAGTACTTTCACATACATCACTAATTGATATAAATGGGCTGAAAACAAGGGAATATCTGGAATTTTTGTACAGTGGGTGTGTGTGTGTGTTTTTTTATTTTGGGGGGGGGGGTAAAAATTATTTGTATTTTTGTTAAGTTTTTAAGAGTCAAAACAAGAATCTCGAGGGGAATCAAACCTCTTGATCCCCCTCCCTGGATAGTGCATTGGCTTAAAACCGTACATATCTGTTATTTGGAGGGACTGTGTTTGTCAATAAAACCATTATTGTTACAGCCGTAACATTTTTTTCTTCACCAGTTGTTTCCAACTATTTATCAAACGTAGTTTTCCTTCCTCGGAGCTTATTTCTTACATATTTTTCATAATTAATGAACAAATTTGCATATAATCCCCTTTTTTCATTATCTCATTTTGCACAATTATAAGTATTTTTTCAGACTTTAATGAATAATTGTGTATATATTTCTTTCTTTGAAGTTTATTTACTATCCTTTCGTTGAGCTTATTTTCCATTTTTTTTAACTTTTTATAAAAAAATTCGAATATATTTATACTTTTTGTTACAGTTAGCGGTAAACCTTATGACTCATTCCGTAAACAAACCTACAAATATAAATTCAAATTAGGAAAAAGTTTATTAATGCAAAAGTATATTGATTCTTCGACTATGGATTCTTTTATGAAAGCTTCATGTCTCAGCAGGACCGTATTCATGGAGGTAGGGGGTTGAAGCCCCTCCCCTCCCCGACTGTAAAAACGTAATAGAATGCATATAAACAAATTTTGATGAGTTTTTGAAGTTTTTTTTGTCCCTTTCCCCCCAAATAAGCTCCTTTCCCAAACAAAAATCCTGGATACCTCCCTGTGTGCGAGTCTCAATATTTATCCTACATTTTCATGAGCCATAGCCCATCTGGCTTTGAATTTTAAAACATACACTTTGTCATATAATTGGTACGGATTATCCATCTTTACCACTTATTAATGCTCATGCACACAGACAAATGTTTATGTACGTATAAGAAAAAAATATTCCCTGGGATACAGCATTTTCAAGAAGGGGGTATGATTGGAAAAAATTTCAGAGAACACAGATTGATAAGCTGTTCTCCAAGGGAGAATCAGCAAGGTAATGTAGAATAATTTTCAGAGAACACAGATTGATAAGCTGTTCTCCAAGAGAGAATCAGCAAGGTAATGTAGAAAAATTTTCAGAGAACACAGATTGATAAGCTGCTCTCCAAGGGAGAATCAGCAAGGTAATGTAGATCAAGAAAGTAGAAATTTGATTGGACATACATTGCCCTGCTGGTCCCATTTTGACTGCAGCTGCACAGGCGTTTTTTTTTTGGCAATTTTTCGGATATGAATTTTAGGTGTAACAACGACGATAAGTATTATAACCTTTTCAACCTATTCCTCAATTTTATTCTTTATTTCACAACATCCTATGTCAAGGTCATGTACTTAAACTCATTTATATCAAAGTGGTATTGAATGCAGGGTTACAAACTGGACATATTTTATGTCAGAAGGACAAATTCCCATGTGCCGAGCACTATGACGTAATAGGGCAAAACAGTGACACATTTTAGAAGTTTGGCACATAAAAGGACAAAAAAGGGACACATTTTGTATATTTGTGACATGAAACGAAACATTTTTCCAACTGGATTTTGGTAAAAAAAAAATTTCACTTTCTACTAAGGTCACTTTCCACTAAGGTAGTGCTTTTTTTAATATTGTTTTTCTTTTTGAGCATCCAGGTTTTGCTAGAGATTTCGTAAGTAAACGATTCTCTCCGAATTAAGAGTTTACCTTTTTTACGAGTTTCTTGCTTTCACACTAAGTCATTTTGTATGAATGTTTATATGGATATTTTTTTCGTTTTCATTACATTTGATGTTAACTGGCCACTTTGAAATAGATTTACTGTTGGGCAATAATATAACTGTTAAAAAAAAGTAACCTCTAGTTTTGGTAATTCAAGATGAACATATTCTAGCTAAAAAAAGAGAAAAAAAATGCACATTTGTGAATGCTCATGAGACACAATTGTGGAAAAAAGCTGTCAACCCTGATTGATAGTTGAAAGATTTACCAGTAGTAAATTTTGAAATGAAAATTCCTATTCGAGTTATGATAGGCATTCAAAGAGCCAAATCAAAGAGTATGGGTAACTTGCAAGAGTGGGGACTGTCTCTACTGTCTCAATGCCATTTAGCGTTTGGCGACACTTGTCATTTTTTTCAGTGCAGTATTTATTTAATTTATATAGTTGGCAAAATTTGTGCAGTAGTATTTGTCTGATCTCTGTTCCTGACAGGAAAACAACTACTGAAGTCGAAAAAATGCCGTGTCAAACGAAAAATAATTATTTGTTATTAGTTTTACCCTAAAGCGGCTGGTAACAACAATGCAGCCCCTTATATCCTCATGACAAGTAAAAGAGGCAAATATTACACTTCCTTATTTTCCTCTTCTTTGGAATGAAAATAGTAACGAGTATAAAATTATTGTTAATGATAAATCAGCTTCTGGAACGGATCAAAATTAAATCTTCAGTTCTCTCTTGATTCGTTTGCATGTCTGGCTTTTTCAATATTTTGTGGCTATTCGTCCAGTGTTATGTAAAATTTCGACTTCATCTACAATCTGTTTATGCAAAATATTTTTTTTCTGTTTATTTTTTTTATTACGTCAAGGGCATGAAATTTCATAGGAGGTTTGTTCAAAAAATGCTTCATTTCTACCACCTTCTGTTAGACATTCTTATTCGTACTTTCAGTCGAATTTAATCTTTATCAGTAAATTCTAAAAAGCTTACAAATCTACGTTTCCATTTATGGCAAGTTAATTATAATAATAAGGGCGTCTCAAAGGACGCCCTTGGCTTTTCCGAGAAAATATGAAATTTCGTCTTTTCAAGCAGATAAATAGTATGGCTATCAGAATATTCTTCCTGCTCTTATTTCTGTTTAAATCATTATTCTATTGTTTCTTTTTACATAAAAACATTTTCAAATGCTGACTGATCAACAATTCCACTTATGGTAAGTTCACAAACATGCAACAAGGAGCAACATTAAAACTTAAAACGAACGGAAATTATTACCTATATGAGCAGGTTCATCCCCTCGTCAATACCTCGCTCTTTACGCTAAAGTTCTAATTCTTTAAGAATCACCCTCGAATCACAAAGGCTATTTAATTAGAATAAATAGCCATTTTGAAAGTACTACAAAAACTTACCAGTTCCGGTCTACAATCTATTCTTAGCCGTTATAGTGTAAAATCTGAATTATGACCTCGTGACCCGTTTTGCAAGCTGAGGCCGAGACTGTTGTCAGAGTGTCTGAAATTATTATTACTGATTTGTAATTTTTTTTAAATCGTTAGTCTAAAATCTACATTATGCTCCCGTGACCAGTTTCACAGACCAAAACTGTTCCCAAAGTGTCTGAGCTTACCATTAAATACCGTTAAATGTTCTTACCACCAAATGTACAATTTTTAATGGAGGTTGTCATACTTACTACTTTCCTATTGCTGGTCTTAAACAGGATTCACTATAATACAGCACCCAGAATTCAGAATAAATCAGTCAGAAACATGAATTGCACGGGAATACAATGTTGCCCTTCAAAAGTGACTTGTCAAAAACGGCTTTCTTATAATCAGCCATTTCTTACATGTACATTTCCGATATATGCTACTTAAATTTTCATTACGAATTTATACTTAAATTATCTAATTAATTAATTGGTGTATTTAATTTTAGCAAGCTGGGGCTATCACCGTCAAGGGTCATGTCAAGCTGGCCTAGGAGCTGCTCTTTCTCCCGTAAGCTTTTTTTGAATTTTTTCTTCCTTTTTTTAGCTTAGGTAGTTGGTGCTTATATTGCATAGGAAAATAATTCCATAGACCAAACTGCTTTTTCATAATATAAAAAAATAATGACCCAGAAAAAGATTTGTCTATTTTCTTCAAGACAGTGTGACCGAAAGAAAATAAAAACACTAACAAAATTTTGAATATGGCATCTGTGCACTCCATGTGTGTTATCAGCACATGTGTGTTATCAGCGCATTTTTCACACCAAATAGTGTGAAAAAGCCAGAATGGGCTTTTTCACACTATTTGGGCACTTTTTTTTAAGTGGTTCCACGTTGAATTCTTTAAGTCAGCGCATTTAAAGCCAGTTTTTTTTTTATAAACTTAAGATAAATAGGGCAAATTGAGATAAGAATATGGGAGGCCAGATTAATGACGCTTGTAAGTATGGTCCTGAAATGTAGGCTATGTGCTTCGAAAGGCTAAGGGCGTTTTCTAAAGGATTTTTCTAAGAATAGTTTTAGGCAACTGTTTGACTGTAAGCCATGTGAAAATGGGGTTCGGTAACATTTTCCTGTGCTATAATAGAAAAAGCTTAAGGTGGCCAGGCCGTAATAGGAAGAAGCCATAATGAAACATTTGATGGAAATTAGTACTTATAAGAAGGGGTAACCAGTGTAGCTCTGAGTAAATTGGAGTGGAGGAGGAGGGCATGAACGTATATTTGGTCTCAGGTGACTTGGTATTCTAGTATAATGTTAGTGGTAGTAGAAATAATTGTTTTTAAACTTTACATTTTCGTTTGGTAACGGGGGCTTTGGTGGTTGTTTTTTTTTATGGTGGCGGGTTGTTATTGTTTTATGGTGGTTTTTATGGTATTTTATAACATATGGTCACCAGGTAACAACAGTTTCATAATAGTAAGCATCTGGTAACCTTGGTCCAGTCTATAATTCGTAATGGTCAAGGCCGGTTCACTATTATATATATTTTAATCATATTTATATTAATGGTTCAGATTGTCTTAGCTGATGATAAGTGTTAAGTGTTTGATCAAAATAAAATTCGGAGTTTCTTTTTTCAGTTTCATTGTCTTGAAAAATTACACCAATTCCTTTGTTTAACATGGCTGAAAACTGCGGATTCTTTTTTGCTTTGCCTTGAAATTTGAATATGACTTATTTTGTGGCTTCATTTGATATATTGTGGCTTCACAGTACTACCCTCACTAAAGTAAGCTGTATCAGGTAGTCTTTAAGCTAGAGACAATGAAAGTTTATTTTTTGATTCAAAAAACTTTTTACCGATAAAAAAAATATATAAAGAAAATACCCCAGCTCCTGTAAGGTAAATGCTCATCTATAAAGAAAAAGAAAAATAGAAATATTAATAATAATAATAAAAACGGTGCTTGTCCATGATTCAGAACTTACTCAAAAATTTTTATATTTAAGAACTAAAAAAAAACCGGTTTAGCTGTCTGTATTTGGAGACAATTAGCTTAGACTCAGTGGAAAAACTACGTTGTAGGTATATTTTAATTAAATATTTAATATATAGAGTTGGTGTTTTGTTAGGTTAGGTATTTAATATAATATATTCTGGGCGGCCTGCTTTACATAATTTTCTCCTGTAGTTCTCATAATTTTGTTAATAAAGTATTATATTTTTATCATATTTTAGTATACTTGATTAGTATTAACCTAACTTCATTTCTTGGGTGTGTTCTGGATAATGAACAAGTACCATAAAAACGTCCGTACCGCTGCCCGAACTCCGGTCCGACATTTCGCCAATGTCAATGTTAAGCCAGTTTTAGCTCTGGAGGTGTTCTAATCGGGGTGCAACCGAGAGTTTACGTTTTTTGGCAATTTAACTAATCAAAAGGGGGTCAATAAATAGGCATCTCTATTAACCTACTCATGATCGATCACTTTTCGTACAAATTCTAGCTTCACATTTTGATCTCTTCAAAGAATGCCTTTATTTAAGTCTTCCCTGCGAAGGAGCGAACGTGAATCAAGGAAGTCGATTCATCCAAATTAAACAAAGCTTTATCTAATATATCGACAGGTGAAAAACATGAATAATGACCCTCCTAAAAACATTTTGTATTTCGTGGCTTTGATTTCAAAACACGGCTGATGGTTACGCCTATAAGCTACAGATAATAATTAATGGTTCCAAAGCTTTGCTGTTTCTAAGATGTATTTGATTACTGTGCTTAGACTGGTTAGCCACCTGTCGTCATAGTAAAAAAAGGGATCGTTCGTTTGATTCATTCGACAAAGTTGGATGTAAAAGAAGCTTAGTTGGAGCAAAAAAAGAAAGATACGTAGAAAATTACGAATTTTTATTCCGAATAAAACGTCTTGACACACTGAAAAAGAAGAAGAAAAAAGTGTGTTCTACTCGAGCAATCATGGAAAAAAAGTACCGAGGACAGTGAAAATGATATCTAATCAGATGGTTAAGTTGAAATTTACACAACCACGTATTTCTTAATAAATTACAAAAATGTTAAATTGACTTTTTAATCCAAAAGACCTCCTTATGCTGTTATCTAGCTTTTGTAATAGTGGGCACCATATCAAACAGTTTGTAGCAACGAACTGTAAGTAAGGAGCAACTCTGCCTAATAGCAAATATAACTCTAAAAAAGAGACTTTCTATAAGAATAGATGAAGCAAACGAATTTGATTTGATGTGGTTTTCAATATATAAAAATAATTAAGTTTAATATTACTCATCAAAATTTATGAGCCTGAAAAAATGTGTCTGATTTTCAAAGAAGGGGGAAACACCCTAACAAAGTAGTGACCTTAATAAAAAGCGCAAAATCAAATTTAAATATCAGAGAATTCCATCGTATAGGCTCGAAGCTCCTATCTACAGAAATGTGGAATTTTGTCATAAGATAGATCACGGATTTGTGTTGATTTGTTTTTTTTTGTCCTTTGCGTTGCTCTGCTTGGCAATACGGTGCCCAGGGTTCGATCCATGCCGCAGCCAGGTTTGGCGACCAGCTTGCTACTTGTCCTTGTAAAAATGACCCAGCAGCTAACACGCCGATTCGACGCCCTTTGCGTCAGCAATGGCTCCGGAGGATCTTTATTCTTTTTTCCCCAGGGATGATCATATCGAACCTATGGTACTAGATGATGAAAAGAGGGTTCATTGGAAAGAAAATCAGAAGCTCTAGTGCCCTTTTTGAGTGTCCAAAAAGATCGGAGGGCTTTTAGTCCCCTCTCGCGCCCCTTTCCCAACAAAGACATATGATCAAAAAATTTTAAATAGCTGTTTGATTCAGCATAGTTGAAAGGTCCAATAACTATGCCTTTGGGGATGATAAGACTCCCTACTGTCCCTGCGGAAACGGTTGTAAGCTACACGAACGTCATTGTTAATATATAGTATTTGTTATACAGTAACGAACAGTAATTTTTGGAGGGGATGGGAGAATTTTCTGCGGGGGTATTTTCCACGGTGAAAATTCCTCGAGGGAATTTTCCAATGGAATGATTAAACGGAGGGGTGGTGGGAGGGGATTTCCTTATACAGTTGAAAAACGGTCCCACATTAAATTTAGAAAAACAGATTGTTTCAACTGAGAGTAATGAAAAGTTAAAATTCAATATGGTGTACTACAAATTTTGTGCCTAAATTAGGATCATAAAAAAGGCAATTAAATTATAAACAGTCAAGTCTAAAAGCTCATTCTTCTGAAATATTTTAACGTCGACACTCTTGGATCCCCTTGAAATATTTATACACCTAGGTTAGAAACTGGAAGTAAATAATATTTTTTTTAATATACTTTTTTTTTGTTTAGAGCGGAGATCGACTTTTTATTGGAGCTGTGGGGAGCTGGTATTGGCAAGGTATGTACTTTTTTGTTTTTAGGTTAATGCGTAGTTTATTTTTAGTATTCATCAACTAGTAGCAACCCACCTTACACCCTTTATGCCTATATTCATAAGGACATAGATTCCAATTCTTATGGAATTATTTTAGGAATACCTGGATAAGACAGATTCCCCATGTACAGCAAGTAGAATAAGTAGCGAAAGTTGCTAGTCTTGATTACTTCCATTCTAGGTTCACTGTAAAATTTTTGTTACTCAAGTCCTGGAAGTAATTTCTTAGTATGGTCGTATTCTGTGATTCTGTGTAAATAAAAATAAATAAATATGTAATTTATTCGTGAAAATTATAATCACTTAAGTATTAAATAAATAAAAATCCCAATTAGCCAATCATCGCTTAAGATCATCAGCGGCAAACTATTCATGCGGAATGGAGATGGGGATTCAAGCTGTTCTAGTAAAGTGTGAAAAGGTTTTGGGGGAAAGTTTACGAAATTATTGTCAAAATTTAATAATTGCTCATCCGGAATTTTCATTTTGTTGCTGCTATATTGACTTTTCCATAACGCTACATAAACTTAAGTAGAATAGAACGATCTGATTGTTTGGCAAGAAAACACCTCTGGCAAATCGTTAAGCTGAAAACAGACAAGAATCCCCTTGTATCCGTTACTGTGGGTTGACAATTCTATGTAGTCGATCGACTATAGTTGGGAAAATTGTCTAAAATGTTGCTGATGAAGACTTTATATTTCTGGACCTTATCACTTTCTGCTGAAATTCCGAATTGCATTCTATTTTCCATCCATAATGGAAAGGTAAACATTTGAAATATCCTTTAAAATAGCTGTATTTGATGTTTAATTACACAAATTCAGTGACTAGAAGGCTATCCGTCAACAAGAAACATTTGCCACATGCTTAATTGATTTACTTTTTAATGGTTGAAGTAAACAATAAAGAAAATCAATAAAATTATCGATTTTGTATTTTTATTCCATTACCTTAATTTTTATATTTTTATTTATTATTTTTATTTTATGTAAATATATAAAAAATATTTTTGCTTTTTATTAAATGTTTATTTTTTTATATTTATATTTTTTATTTTCAATTCCTAAAATCTTATAATGTTTTTTATATATTTTTTATTTGTTATCTATTTTATAAATAATTCATCTATTTTGTAAAAAAAATGATAAAATGTTGATGAATACATAGCACGAAGATACAAAGAAAATCGAATGATCTAGTTTCACAACAAGATCTAGTTTTTTTTATTTTATATTTAATGTTTATACATTTTTTTTTTGAATTTATATTTTTATTTTTGAATTCTTACATTTTATAATATATTTTTCTTATATTTCTTATCTGTTTATTGATAATTCATCTATTTTGTAAAAAATTGATAAAATGTTGATGAATACATAGCACGAAGATATAAAGAAAGTCGAATGATCTAGTTTCACAACAATAAATTTTTAATAGTTTTTCGGCATTAAAAGAGACTTTTATGTAATTCCACATTGCTTTAATTACATATTAATTTCTAAGGTAATTCGTTTTCATTAGCTATTCATCAAGTAATTTTACATTTCGCTAGTTATAATTTTTATTTTATATGTAAACTTAGACTTGTTTAGTAACAAAAAAGTAAAAAAAAAAAAATTGTACAGTTGAAGATGGATAGTGCTGTGTCAGAGCACCCAAACACCCTGACCATTGGTTCTTGCTTAGATAAGTTGCAAATATTGCTGCTTATAAACTATATATCAGAGTATACGTAGCTTGTACTAGTGGGAACTTGCGCTAGTGTCGACAAAAACTATCAGCACCATCCAGCATTTGGCGATCCCTGGTATTTTTTTTTCACTTTGATAATAAGAATAATTAATTTTATTAGTGCAATTGGCGAAATTAGGGTAGTAATATGTGTTTAATCCCAGTTCTTGACAGAAAAATAATCAAGGAGTTTGAGATGCCAAGTGTCGCCAAGCGCTAGATGGTGTTGGTAGTTTTGTTTTTGCCGACACTTGGTGCCAGTTTCCATTTTATAAGCTACACAAATTGGAAACAGGAAGTGTAAGATTGAAATAGTGTTTTAAAAATACTTATAAAAGCAGGGGGATTAACCATCTAAAATATCACCATTTATGACACGATATCTTTATCTCCTTTAATATTCAACTAAGAATTTTTTGAAAGCTAATTTCAATGATAAATGGAAATAAAATCTCAATTATTTTCCATTGGTCTCCCTTTAAATTATTTTCTAACGTCTCAATTGTTTGCTGATGGATATCATTTTTTCTCTGTTTCTTCTTTCTTTTATTTTGTTTCTTTTTCCGTTCTTTTCACGCCTATCTTCTCACTTATTATTACGATGTTTGAGGTATTAGAAGCGTACAATGATAGTAGTTCTGTTTGCATGATAAATTAAGAGTTGTTGCATGTGCATGTAATACTTTTAACTACTGCTTTTTCATTAGCTAAATGGAATATGTTTTTTTTTTTTTAATTGCGACTCGTAAAGGTTTTCGTAGAATAAAATAAAATGGTTGAGATTTTTTAAAGGTAGACTTAATAAACGACCCTTTTTCTATCTTTTTTATATTTAAATTCTTGCTGAAAAAGAATAATATTTGTGACATCCCAGTTTGGCCTTAGCACCGCACTGTTGTCAAACATCTATATTTTTTCCTAAAAAAAACTTGTTTCTTTTTTTTATTAATGTATTTGATTTTGAAAAATGCTTAAAAAGATTCCAAAAGTGATTTCAGCGAAACTTGTACTCTTTCAATTATTTCTGTCATATTTTAAAGTTTAATTTTTTAATAAACTTAATTTTCTTTTGTGACAACTCTATGGAAAAAAAATAATGCGATGTTCGACATCAAGGCAGCGCTAAGATGGAATTTAAATAGGGCTAATTGCACTAAGCCGTAATTAAAATATTTGCCAATGCGTTTTTTTATATAATTTGATTAAGTTTGCATGAAGTTTCCTTTCTATTAATAATAATAGTTATAAAATTATTTGTCTTGCTGTTTGAACAGGTTCTTGTCCACAAAAAGTCCACTTTCTGTCATGGTTCCTCATTCCATGTAGAAAAAGAAAGCTGTTTAGAAGCATCTTGGAATATTTTGACTAATCTCCTGGGGGCAAGTAATTTTGAGACTTAGGGATTCTGGAGGAGGAGCATTGTTGCAAATCTATAATAATACAAATTTTAATTTAAAAAGGCGAAATTCAAAGGTGAAATCTCCTCGACCTTATTTTTGAAGTTTTTGATTTCATAAACACTTAAGCTTCGTCTTGATGACCATCTTTCACCCTGCTAGCATTAGGGCTGGTTTCTGGATAGCCAATGATAACCTTTGAAATTTTCGAAAACTGCTCAACCAAAGTGGTAATCATAACCCACTGTCCAATCATAACCCACTGTCTGAAAATGATTCACCTACAAAAAATGCTGCTGACAGGGTGAATGATGTCACTCAAGACGAGGCTTCACTCTGTTATGTTCAAGTGATTGATATTCCGTTCTTGTTTTTTTGCATCATAATTTGTACGATCCAAGTTTAAAATGAGGACTTAAGATTCCATCTCTCCATCATACAAATAATGCATTTAGAAAAGAAGAGTTTAAGAAAAGTTTACCGAAATGATTTTTTATGACCTATATATGATTCCAGTTTAGTATGGAAAATACCACGTAGGGATTACTTGTAATTCCTTATTTACGACCCAGACCTTGTTGTTGTTGCCGAGGCATTACTCATATTATTCAGGTAATATCCATATATTCATAAATTGTAGATAATACCATAACTTAAACTCAGCTTTAACTGTGAACAATCAACGAAACTTAAATTATATACATAAGCTAAAACTATATTTAATCAGAAAATTAACTGTTTGAAAAAAATTATTTATGACCTTGCTTGTGTTAATAGCTAGTACCAATATTTAGTGTGTTCTTACCATGTACTTATCCTTCGTCTTATCTTTTACTACCAAAGTGTACCAGATATCAATACTTTCACAGGTCAACAGTATTCCATCAACATAACGGAACCAGCAACTAGATCACCAACATTTAGATCCTACATTACAGGATCTTTACTGGGTCCAGGTAATCGATTCCAGACGCTAAAGCGCCTGGTGATAGGCTTTATAACACAAAGAGCTTCTAATTCTTTCACATAATTAATTGTCAGTGCTTATTATGTTGCACATTCACGCCTGGGATTCTGGTTGTTTTCATTTAACTTTTGCGCTTCTTATGTTCTTATTTTGTAAATCAATGCCTAATGCTGAGCTCTGATCAAACATGATAAATTTTGTTATGCAAAACCGTCGACCGACGCCTTTATGTTTAAGCAGCTAGCTCTTTCCATCATTTAATTGTAAGTTTATATTATATTGCACATTCACGCCTGGGATTCTGGTTGTTCTCATTTAACATTAGTGCTTTTAACTTTCTTTTTTTGTGAGTGAATGCCTAAAGCTGAGTTCTGACCAAAGATTTCAAATTTTGTCGCACGAAAACAGTCGACTGACGCTTCTGTATGGGAGCTTCGAATTCATTCACATAATTTAATTGTAAGTTTATTATACGTTGCACATCTACGCCTGGGACTCCGGTTGTTTTCGTTTAATAATTGCGCTTTCAATGTTCTTTTTTTTTGTGATGACAAATTTTGTCACGTGAAAACGGTCGACCGACGCTTCTGTGTGCGAGCTTCTGAATTTTATATTATATTGCATATTTACGCCCGGGATTCAGGTTCTTTCGTTTAATATTTGCGCTTTTAACGCTTTTTTTGCGAATGACTGCCGAAAGCTAAGTTGTGACCAAAGATGGCAAATTTTGTCGCGCGAAAACCGTCGACCGACGCCTCTATATGTGAGCTTCTAATTCGTTCAGATAATTTAATTGTTAGTTTATATTGTATTGCACATTCACGCCTGGGATTCCGGTTTTTCTCTTTTAACATCAGCGCTTTTGACTTTCTTATTTTGTGAATTAATTTAAAAAACTTTCCATGAGACGAGTTTTTCAAAGAAAAGTAAAGAACTCTATTAGGTGAAGAATGAGCAAAAATAAAGTCAAATAATCTTCCAAGCTTTAAACTACCACAAATCACTATCTATAAATAAATGAAACTCAAAACGAACATAAATTACTATAAATAACCAAGTCAAATTCAAAAAGAGCAAAAATTAACATGAATGGGGCTGATAACCCCTATGCCTTCTCAAGACCAGAACACGATTTCCGATTTACTGGATAAAACCAACAAACAAATGACCGTGGATTGTCAGTTAAATTGAAATATATTGACATTTCTGAGTTAAGGTTTTGATAATTTTTCATTTATGAAAGTAAGAAAGGTGAAAACATTTCAAACGTATTTTGTTTTCAATAAAGCGCAAATTGTGTTCTGGTCTTGAGAAGGCATAGGGGTTATCAGCCCTACTCATATTAATTTTTGCTCGTTTTGTGTTTGACTCGGGTATTTATCGTAATTTCTGTTCGCTTTAAGTTTCATTTATTTATTGCTAGTGGCTTGTGGTAGTTTTACGCTTGGAAGATTATTTGACTTTAGTTTTGCTTATTCTTGGCTTAATGGAGCTCTTTACTTTTCTTTGAAAACACGTCTTGTGGAATAAGTTGTTCTTAACTAATTTCTGTTCGTTTTTTTATTGACATAGTCTTTGTCGTGGAAAAAAAAAAATGTTGTATATATTTTCAGTTTTTTTCTAGAAGAATCCATCGTAAGGGGTGCTATTTGTATGTTGGAGAAACTTTTCAACAATTTTTAATCCTCACACAAACAGTATTTTTTAATTTGATTTTATAGCTTCTGGAGTTGACCTGAAAAATAAACCTAAATATAATTCCCAAAAGATTCTATCTATGCTCTTTGACAACCTGGATACATTTACACTCTTTTTATTTACTTTAAACTGTACGAGCAGATGTAGTAATAGTAGTATTCCCAATAATCTCAACTTAATACGCCCAGTCGTTCCTGATATATTGCTGAGGTGTCTTATAGGCAACCATTTAACACAATTCCTTTTGATTTATTTCAAACCAACATTTAGTTTTAAAACATAATGGACCGATTGCATAATTGTGGGGGGGGGATTGACATGCCTATTATCACTAAATAAGTAGTTTCTGCACCGTTCTACTATGCTGAGCCAATGACTGTCTCAAAACTTTTACTGGGTGCGTTTGGAAAATGAATGGGCTTGCGAGATGGGCTGTTTGCCCTCCAATTTCGTGTTACTCTTAAAAAGGGCACCAGAAACTCACGCCGTAGTTAAAGTGCAAGGGGGGGGGGACTTCCCCCCTTCGTATATCTAGTAAAACATTTTATACAAGTAAAAACAAAGTGAAAATATTTACAGTATATTTTGTTTTCAGTGAAGTGCAAATTATGTTCTGTATTTGAGAAGGCGTGGGGGTTTTCAATCCTACTCATGTTAAATTTTGCTCGTTTTGAGTTTGACTCGGTTATTTATTGTATGATTTAAATAAACAAAATATGGTTAAAATGTTTTAACTTTTTTAACTTTAATAAATTAAAAAATATCAAAACTTTAAGGAGTGACAATCCACAGCCATGTTTTTTTGTTAAAGTGAAAATTATCTTTTGGTCTTGAGAAGGTATGGGGGTTGTCAGAGACATAATTTCCAGGCCTTTCAACAACACTGAACAAAATGGCTATCTAAAAATTTTGATTGGATGTGTTTTGGGAATTGATGGGTGGGGGGCTTGTTGTCCTCCTATCACTTTTGACTAATAAAAAGGGCACTGCCATTTTCAATTTCTAATCGAATGAGCCTTTTTCGAAGTTTCCATGACAACAAATGGCCATCTCTAAATTTTCATCAGACGCATTGTGGAAAAATACGAGGTTTGAGGGGGGGGTATCCACCCATCAGTCATTCTGAACGTTAAAAGGGGCACTAGAACTTCTGGTTACCAATCCAAAGAACCCCCTCCGAAATTTATACGATTACCCTTATATATATATATATATATATATATATATATATATATATATATATATATATATATACCTTATATTCCCCAGGGCGTAAATAACCTTGCTCTGAGGGCTATAGGGGGTTGTTTTCATCAAAGACTTAATTTCCGGTCCTTTCAATTACGTTCATCTAAATGGCTATCTCAAAATTTTGATTGGATGTGTTTGGGGAAATGTTGGGTGTTGGAGGGAATAATTGTCTTCTAATCATTTTTGACTATTAAAATGGCATTGGCTCTTTGAATTTCTGATCAAATTGGCTGTTTTTGAAGTTTCCAGGGCATAACTTATAACCCTAGCCCTGAAAGCTCTGGTGGGGGG
Organism: Artemia franciscana; assembly: GCF_032884065.1. Taxonomy (NCBI): domain Eukaryota; kingdom Metazoa; phylum Arthropoda; class Branchiopoda; order Anostraca; family Artemiidae; genus Artemia; species Artemia franciscana. The sequence continues at coordinate 9,983,693 of NC_088870.1, read as the reverse complement.
TTGTCATCCTCAAAGACATAGTTTCTGGACCTTTCAATCATGTTGAACAAATTGGTTATGTAAAAATTTGGATTGAATAGGTTTGGGGAAATGGTGAGCACGGAAGGGGTTTAGTTGCCCCCCCCCCAATCAATTTCGACTATTAAAAAGGGCACTAGTCCTTTCAATTTCCAATCGAATGAGCTCTTTGCGAAGTTTCTAAGACAACAAATGGCCATCCCAAAATGTCTATCAGATGCATTAGTGAAAATTCGACTTTTTTGGGGGGGGAGGTATATACCCTCTGATCACTGAACCCTAAAAAGGGCACTATAAAATCTGATTTCTGATCAAATGAGCCCATTCCGGAGTTTTTACAATTACCCTTTCTATATATACCCCAAGTGCCCCCAGGGCATAACTAATAACTCTTGCCCTGAGGGTTGTGGGTGTGGGGTGGTGTGGTATCCTCAAAGACATATTTTCCTGGCCTTTCAACTACGTTGAACAAAATGACTATCTCAAATTTTGATTAGATATGTTTGAGGAAATGGTGGGCATGGGAGGGGGTTAGTTGGCTCCCAATAACTTTCAACTGTTGAAAAGGGCACGGGTCCTTTCAATTTCCAATCGAATGAGCTCTTTTCGGAGTTTTTAAGACAACAAATGGCCACCTCAAAATTTCTATAGATACATTTTGGGAAAAGGTGAGGTCTTTGTGAGGGAGGGGGGATCCACCCTCCGATCACTTTGAATCTTAAAAAGATCACTAGAACTTCTGATTACCAGTCCAGTGAGCCCCTCCGAAGTTTATACGATCACCATTTCTATGTATACCTTATATGCCTTTAGGGCATAACCCGCAACCCTTGCCCTGAGACCTGTAGGGGGTTGTCATTCCCAAAGACATAATTTCTAGACCTTTCAACTATGTTGAACGAAATAGCTATCTCAAAATTACGATTGGATGTGCTTAAGGAAATGGTGGGTACGGGGGAAATTAGTTGCACTCCAGTCACTTTCAACTGTTAAAAAGAGCGTTAGCCCTTTCAATTTCCAATCTAATGAACTCTTTTCGAAGTTTCTACGACAACAAATGACCATCTGAAAATTTCTATCAGATGTATTTAGTAAAAATACGAGTTTTTTTTTTGGGGGGGGGAGTATCTACCATCCGACCTCTGAATCTTTAAAAGGGCACTATAAAATCTGGTTTCTTATCAAATGAGTTCATTCCAGAGTGTTCACGATTACCTTTTCTATACATACCCTATATTTCCCCAGGGAGTAACTTATAACCCTTGCCAGGTGGGGATGGGGTGGTATCCTCAAAGACATAATTTTCGGACCTTTCAATTATGTTGAACAAAATAGCTATCTCAAAATTTTGACTGGATATTTTTGAGGAAATGGTGGGCATGGAAGGGGGGCTAGTTGACCTCTAATGCCTTTTAACTATTAAAAGAGCACTAGCCCTTTCAATTTCCAATTGAATGAGCTCTTTTTAAAGTTTCTACGACAACAAATGACCTTCTCAAAATCTCTATCAGATGCATTTCGGGAAAATACGAGGTGTGGAGGGGTACACACCCTCAGATCATTCTGGATCTTAAAAAGGCACTAGAAAATGTGATTTTCGATCAAATAAGCCCTTCCGGAGTTTTTACAATTACCCTTTCTATATATACCTTATGTTCCCCCAGGTTATAACTTATGATCCTTCGGATCATACCATCCGACCCCTGAGTCTTTAAAAGGGCACTATAAAATCTCGTTTCTTATCAAATGAGTTCATTCCAGAGTTTTTACGATTACCTTTTCTATACATACCCTATATTTCCCCAGGGAGTAACTTATAACCCTTGCCCTGTGGGGATGGGGTGGTATCCTCAAAGACATAATTTTCGGACCTTTTTCAACTACGTTGAACAAAATAGCTATCTCAAAATTTTGACTGGATGTATTTGAGGAAATGGTGGGCATGGAAGGGGGGCTAGTTGACCTCTAATGACTTTTAACTATTAAAAGAGCACTAGCCCTTTCAATTTTCAATTGAATGAGCTCTTTTTAAAGTTTCTACGACAACAAATGACCTTCTCAAAATCTCTATCAGATGCATTTCGGGAAAATACGAGGTGTGGGGGGTACCCACCCTCAGATTATTCTGGATCTTAAAAGGCACTAGAAAATGTGATTTTCATTCAAATAAGCCCTTCCGGAGTTTTTACAATTACCCTCTCTATATATGCCCTATGTTCTCCCAGGTTATAACTTATGATCCTTCCTCTGATGGCTGTGGGGGGGGGGGGTTGTCATCCTCAAAGACCTAATTTTCGGACCTTTCAATTATGTAGAACAAAATGGCTATCTCAAAATTTTGATTGAATGCGTTTGGGGAAATGGTGAGTGTGGGAGGGGTGTTAGTTGCCCTCCGATCGAGTGTCAACTGATGTTGTATAAGTGTTAAGTTGTGAATCTATCTACGGTTTTGTCTCTAAAATATCCTACAGCTTCAAAAATTTGTAAATGACAAGGACGGTAATTACCAACCTGCTATTTTTTCCATATTACATCTAGGAGTTTCTCAACCCCTTACTACCCCTATGATATGTAAGCAAGGACATATCCAAAGAGGGGTTAGGGGGCTTGAAACCCCTTCCCCCGAAATGTTTGCCCGACTAGTATACATTTTTTGCCTATTTTTGAAGTTTTTTTCGTTTACTCCCCCCCCCTTCTGAAAAAATGCTTCAGTTCGTAGTCAGGGCAATAAGCTTTTGCTAAAATGGTTCCCGACAACCCCCTTAAAATTGAACTGTCAGCCAATAAGACGCGGAGTTCCACGCCGTGAACCATTCGTTTATACTTCCAGTATTCTAGCAATAAATCAGAAAGTTTTTTTTTTTACTCTAAAAATAACAAAATAGAATGGGTTGGTTTTATATTTTAATTGTTTCTATTTACGGTGCATTTTTACAAGTAGCAGTATTGATTTAATGTGAGAAAATAGGCGAATAAAGGTGAGAGAGAAGAAGGGTGGTTTTAAGCACAAAAAGAAAAAAATATTTCGAGACTGTCCTTAAGGAACTTCTGGGACATGCCACTCTAAACATTTTGAGGTTTGGCAACTACAGCGACTTATCGATGAATCTAAACCCAAATGGACCAGCAACAATTGTTAACGAAGCTGACCAGAGGGTGTTGCACCCCCTCACCTTACCCATACAACGTTACTTTCTATTTCAGTTCTTGAATGTTTAAATTATTTTTTTGGTACTTGTCTATTATATAAAACACACTCGAGAAGTGAAGTTTGATGACAATAATATATGATGGAAATAGAATACTTCATTAGCAATATTGTGAAGGTCATTTGCGAATTATTAAATTGTGGAGCTTTGGCGTCGGCTGAACTTCTCAATGACAAAGAAAAGTTCATTATTAACGCGATTCTTGACCTAGTTCACTTTAGTTCATTATTAACGCGATTCTTGAGGACACCGGTTAGTTCGCTTTGATTAGTGATAGACTATAGTATCTCACCATGGATGTTCAAATTATGACTTGTGATTTGTCAAGGACCGAAGAACAGGCAATTATATTTTTCCAGGATAAGGGGTTGTTGCCCAAAACACTGCGTTCGTGGACACAACATGACTTTATTTATACTCTTTGGAGAAGCAACATTTTGGGTCTGTGGCCTGGTGTCACAGGCAATACTGGTGTCTTGGTGTCAACAGGCTGGTGCTAGGCAATTCTAAACAAATGGTTGCCGATTGGAATAACTGCTTCCGTGAAGTGTGCGTGTTCTGTGCAACAGGAAAACCATTCGCAGACCGTCGACAGAAAAATTTTGCTAATAAAGTATTCTATTTTCATCATATTTTTTTTTTCATTAGCATTAACCAAACTTCACTTCTCGAGTGTGTTTTATATAACAGACAAGCACCTCATTTTCAAAGTATAAATATACATAATTTTATTTTTGCAAGCAATAAGAAATTACTACCCGTACTACCAGAATGCAAATATATAAGATCTGACCTTTTCCGTATTCGGTGCTACACCCAACAACAACAAAAAACTTGGCATGCTAACCAGTAGTGTTTTGCAAAAGCTCCTATGTCCATTTAAAATAGGCTGGTCACTGTAAATTGTGATCCTTCAATCAAACAGTTTGCGGTAACGAACTGAAAGTAAGGAGTGACACGGGCAAAGTAACCGAAATTCAGAAATAAGAATTTTAATAACAGTATGTATTTTTTTATTTTATGTTTTACAATTATGAATATGTTACCACCAATAAGGTGAAAGTTATCCATCAGAATTTACGAGCCTGAGAATATTCACTCCATTTTCGAGAACACACCCAAAATGGTATATTTTCTTAATGAAAACCGTGCCGTATAAATTTTTCATGGTCACAGCAGTAGCTAAAACTTAGTAAATATTTATAAGGGGCCAGCCACTCCCTCAAATCCTCGGTCTTCACGTTTAGAAAAACGTAAAAAAACTTTGAACAGATTATCCCATTACTATCCTGTTGGAGCATCTAATCTTGAAGGATCGAAGAAGCAGTTGAGATTTAGTGCAAATTGAGGGGGCGGTAACACCCCTAACACATAAACTAACTTCTATTTAACGTCACTTAATTTTTATTTAGAAAAACAAATTTTGGTAGTTAATTTCTTCTTGTTTCTAACATCATATTCTGATTTATATCCAAATATAATGGGACTCTCTCTCATTGAAGACAATAGTTTTGCCGCTAACGTTTGAAAAGTATCTGCTGGGGAGAGGGGGGGTTGAGTGCCAAAATTAATTTTTTCAGGTCGCGATTTTCAAGTTGAACAAGGAAGAGGTTGAGTCGGTCAAATACCGATAATAATTTGTTTATCGTGTGCAAATAAGAATGATCAATTCTTGGATGAACGTGGATGGTGATCTTGTTTTCTTCTGAAAGCCCACACTAGGTTTCTTTCATAAATAGATGAATTGATTATCCCTGCTTAATACATTCTATAGAGGGCACTTACTGTAAATTAATAATAATCAGCTGAAATAAATCAAAGGGAAACGACAATCAATTAAGGAGGGATGATAGATGGATTGCAAGGTGACACAGCAGTATCATTTCAAATTATCATTTTCTACATTCTATTCATTTTAATAGATTGTACTCTAGCTATTAAAATGATTGAAATTCTTAAAATGACTCTAAGCTTAAAATTAAATTAAAAAAAATTAATTTTTTTAGCTGAAAGTAAGGAGCAACATTAAAACTTAAAACGAACAGAAATTACTCCGTATATGAAATGGGTTGTCCCCTCCGCAATCCCTCGCTCTTTACGCTAAAGCTTTTAATTGTTTTAAAAAGTAGAATTGTGGCAAAGAGTCAAACTTTAGCGTAAAGAGCGAGGGATTGCGGATTGGACAACCCGTTTTATATACGGAGTAATTTCTGTTCGTTTTAAGTTTTAATGTCGCTCCTTACTTTCAGCTAAAAAAATTAATTTTTTTTTATTTAATTTCTGAACATTTTGAATTAATGCATGTTTGGTTTTGGCTCTCCGCACATAAATTATTAAAATGAAATTTGTATATTAATTCTTTTTTTGGCTAAATGGCTTTCTCTTAGTTTTGATCAGACGATTTTGAGAAATAAGGGGTGGAGAAGGAGACCTAGTTGCTCACCAATTTTTCGGTTGCTTAAAAAGGCAACTAGAACTTTTAATTTTTAACGAACGTTTTTATTAGTAAAAAATATACGTAACATATAAATTAGCAACTTACGTAACAAACTTTCATAATCTTATATTTTTATTATGTATACAAGGGGGTTTGTATCCTCGTTAATACCTCGCTCTTTACACTAAATCTTAAGTTTTATCCCAATTCTTTAAGAATAACCCCTGAATCAGAAAGGCCGTAGAATAAATAGTTGAAATTACTAAACATACTTTAGCATAAAGAGCGAGGTATTTATCTCCTCCTAAATACCTCGCTCTTTATGCTAAAGTATTTTTAGAACCCCTCATATGCGTAATAATCTCTGTTCGTTTTAAGCTTCAATGCTACTCCTTCCTTTCATTTGAAAAAACGTTTTCATGTTTATTTTTCATTGTTTTCTTATAGTAATGCTAGAAAATCATGCGCCCTTTTCCTTGAATTTTTTCTTCCCCCATGACAGATTCCTCCAAGGAAAGATCCTCCAACATAGCCCCCTCCCCTCAAACCCACCCCACAAACAAAATAAAATCCCCCTGAAAACGTCTGTACACTTCCCAATAACCATTACTATATGTAAACACTGGTCAAAGTTTGTAACTTGCAGCCCCTCCCCCAGGGATTGTGGGGGAGTAAATCATCCCCAAATACATAGTTATTATGGTTTTCGACTATGTTGAACAAAATGGCTATCTCAAAATTTTGATCCGTTGACTTTGGAAAAAAATGAGCGTGGGAGGGGGCCTAGATGCCCTCCAATTTTTTTGGTCACTTAAAAAGGGCACTAGAACTTTTCATTTCCGTTAGAATGAGCCCTCTTGCGACATTCTAGGACCACTTGGTCGATACAGTAACCCCTGGGAAAAAAAAACGAAAAAAACAAACAAATAAACACGAACCCGTGATTTGTCTTCTGGCAAAAAATACAAAATTCCACATTTTTGTAGATAGGAGCTTCTACAGTAGGGTTCTCTGATACGCTGAATCTGATGGTGTGATTTTCGTTAAGATTCTAGGACTTTTAGGGGGTGTTTTCCCCTATTTTCTTAAATAAGGCAAATTTTCTCAGGCTCGTAACTTTTGATGGGTAAGACTAAACTTGATGAAACTTATAAATTTAAAATCAGCATTAAAATGCGATTCTTTTGATGTAGCTATTGATATCAAAATTAAATTTTTTTGAGTTTTGGTTACTATTGAGCCGGGTCGCTCCTTACTACAGTTCGTTACCACGAACTGTTTGAAAACTCTAGGCCTTAAAGTGACAATTATCGTAAACTTTATGTAAATAAAGATTTAAAAAATGTTTTTTGTACTAAAGTGAAGAGCGACTTGAAAGCCTAAAAAGGAGCAGAAATAAAGTTATATAGTAGGCTAAGCTATAAGTTAAAACGGACAATGCTTAATATGAGTTACTAAAGGAAAACGAAAACTAACGTTGAACTAAAATGAATAATCAACTCAAACTTAAAGCAAAACAGAAATTAAAACAAATGAGAGTAAGGCTACTGCTCCCTCCAGCCCTCTTGAGTAATTATGCCTTATAAATGTTGAGTTGTCAAAAACGAATTCGGGAGTGCATCCTTATCTGAAAGCCTGAGGGTACCTCAAGTCCTTCCTTTTTAATTGCTAGCTACAGCGGCCTGAAAAATTAATTCTACCTGTTATGTGCCAATAAAAAGATATCAGTTGTTGCTTATTTCTGTCAACTGCAATCCCCCCTCCCCCAATATTTTTTTGGTGCCCTCATTCGGTTTTTTCTTTTGTTTATTTTTTTAAATAAATTGGTCAATTCAGTCAATTGTTGGAGCCCTTGTCACATTGCCCCAACCCTTAAAAAATGCTCAAGATCCGCCTTTGACTGCAATGATGGGTTTTCATAGTCTTCAACGCCCATTTCAGTGTATATAGTGAGATTAATAAAAAACAAGTTTTTTTTTAACTGAAAGTAAGGAGCGACATTAAAACTTAAAACGAACAGAAATTATTCCGTATATAAAAGGGGTTGTCCCCTCCTCAACGCCTCGCTCTTTTCGCTAAAGTTTGACTCTGTGACAATTCTACTTTTTAAAACAATTAAAAACTTAAGCGTAAAGAGCGAGGCATTGAGGATACGTTCTCTGATACGCTAAATCTGATGGTGTGATTTTCGTTAAGATTGTGTGAATTTTAGGGGTGTTTCCTCCTATTGTCTAAAATAAGGCAAATTTTTTCAGGCTCGCAACTTTTGATGGGTTAGACTAAACTTGATGAAACTTATATATTTAAAATCAGCATTAAAATTTGATTCATTTGATGTAACTATTGGTATCAAAATTCTGTTTTTTAGACTTTCGGTTACTATTGAGCCGGGTCGCGCCTTACTACAGTTCGTTATCACGAACTGTTTGATTGTGTTTTACACAGTTTTATTTGTTTTTAATCTGTTACTTAGCAAGTAGAACACACGATTTTGGATGCATCTTCATTACCAAAGTAAAGTTGCCTGTTCAAGGAATAACTCCAGAACATTTATATACTCGGGATTCTCTTAGGGGGAGGGCGGGGTGCAATTGTGACAAACCCCCAAAAATAGGGTAATCGTATGGAAAATGTAAAATATTATAGAAAAATTGCAAAAAGTTGAAATGTTGGAACACCGCTGAATCCAGGATTTCTGTTGGGGGAGGGTACAAAAACTTTAAAAGACGTATTTTGTTTCTATACATTTTTTTTTTACTTTTTTACGAATCAGAAGAGATTTCCAGGAGTTGTGCTTGAATTCTCTAAACCCTCTGGATATGACCTTGTGTTGGAGGGGAAAGGGGTCCCACCTCCTTCCCTCACGGGTATGTGCTTGTTCTATTAACAAAGATTTTTCAATTCCCTCAATACATTGGATTTGTGATTTGATATATTTTTTTTAATTTTCAGTATTATTCTTGCATCATAGGAGCCTATTTATATAAATATGTAGATAGTTTATTTCGCTTCCAATTAGTTTTTATATTGGTATAAAATCAGTGTGTATTATTGGTTGTTTAGTTTGATATTTTTAAGTGCTATATTTGCTCGCGTTGTGGATGTGGTATTTTCTATTTTCATGTTGCTTCTGCTTTTTATTTCTTGCAATGCGCCATTTTCTTTCTTTACTATCTTTTTAAGTATGTACTTACCCACAAAGATCAAAATATTTCTCATCATGGACTGGAAAAAAATGGGCTAATACATATTCAAAGTGGACCATTTTTTTTTAAACACCAACCTGAAAAACCGAAAAACTGAAAACCCAAAACGCCAAACCTGAAAAACTGAAAAACCAACGCATGAAAAAGCCTTCAATTTTTTTATAGTTCTCTAAGCGGATATGAAAAAAATATAATGCTAAAAACTATGAACAGAAACTAATTATGAATACTACAACTATGAATCCAAACTTTGTGTTGTCACAGGAATATTTAGAACAACCGTTATATAAAACCGAAAATCCTTGTAGAATCAAATTAGTATTTTGTTACTCCCTTAACCTTGCAAGTGATTCTGTTTTCAAATTGTTCAGGTAACGCTTAAGACTTTCCTGAGCATTTAGCTTGAACAGTAAAGTTAAGTTGTAATAGTATTTTTGATCAAATTGTAGGGGGATGTAACTTTTATTCATCTCCAATAAATTAGTGAACATGCCAAGTCATTTGAAAATAAGGTTAATAAGTTCATGATCCCTTTAAGCAGTCAAAAGGCAAAACAAAAATTTTGAAAATTTTACATAAGAAAATCTTCGTTTTTTCTGTTGATATTCAGTTCGCTCCTGATCTGAGATTTGGAACTGAAACTACTCAGTTTAAAAAGATAGCAAAGGCAAATTTAAATTTGCATGGCTGACACACAGAAATTGAAAAAAGTTAAAACTTTCAATTTTCAATTTTTTCCATAATTATTTATTTTCATATTTCCAATTTATTTTGTGTCTTTACTGTATTCTGCCTGATTTGCTGTATTTATTTGCTATATAAAATTGCAGTGATTTTGTGATGTCGGTAAGCATAAATAGAAATACTTTTAATTGAATTAAAGAAACAAAGACAAACGCTTAAAATATTTTTGAGCAGCTTCAAAATATATAAACTTCTGCTTGAATAAGCGTGTCAGATTTTGACTCATCGTCTTTATTTCTGGATTAACACAGTAATGTTTTCAGGTCAGCTATTTGGTCAGAGTCTTGAATCCCGTCCAGATGTAGTTGGTACCAGGGAAGGTCCTCCCGCTGATGATGACTCATACCTTGGCTATTCAGTGGCTGTGGGTGACTTTAATGGGGATGGTAACATAGATTCTGCAGTTGGCATGCCCCGAGGTGCTAACTTAACCGGCAAGGTACGGAAAATGGAAGTCCATGGGGGATGCAGTTCTTAGCTGCTAGGCCTAAAGTTTATCTTACATTTTCTCATTTATGAGATAATGCCGAAAAGTGTTTGCTAAGCTGTTTTTAATGGGGGGGAATTAACAATGTTCAGTCACAGCTTGATTCTCTTGAATTCATGACAAACTGTTGACAAACCCTTTGAGGACAAACTGTTTTTGACAAAAAGAAAGAACCTTTCGAGACCCCACCTGCTGTGCTTAATGTATGATAAAACACGAAGAATGAAAACAAAATTACTTAAAAAAATAGTTTCGTTCTGTATAGTTTACTTCTAAATATTCTTTTTTTTATATTGTGTATGTTATATACATATATGCACACACACAAATATATATATATATATATATATATATATATATATATATATATATATATATATATATATATATATATATATATATATATATTAGACAAATTATAAGGAACAGATTTCACTTCCAGTGTCCTTTGTACATTGTGGGTAAGGGTTTCTTTAGGGGATGTGTCCGCAGGTAGAAAACGCAGGCAAGAAAAATATGGGAGAAATTATTGCAATAAATATTTACAAAGAATGGGGATCGCATATTGATGATAACAAACACATATCAGTCAAGATACAAATACAATAATAAGAATAATAATATTCATGATTTGATACCGATCTTTAGATGATGACTTTCCCAGAAAAAAATGATTAAAAAAAAATGTCACTAATTTGTCTGTCGAAGTCTTTGCTGTCTAGAGACTCAACTCATAAAAAAAAAAAAAAAAAAAATAGAAAAAGATCCTCGCCAAGTATTTTTCAACGTCTGCAGTCTTTATAATAAAAAATTTAAAAAAAAGTCATCAAGACTATTGTCATCGTTTTTGCATCCGAAAAGTCTACATTATCTTTTCCAGGTTGTGTTATTTACTTCTAACCTGACAAATTTACACAATATTACTGGGCAACAGTTGGGTGCTTATTTTGGATATGACCTGACTTCAACTGATGTAAATGGTGACGGATTGGATGACATTATAATCGGTGCCCCACTTTACACCGATTACACGAACACAGAAGGAAAATATGAGACTGGAAGAGTTTACGTTATGTACCAAAATGAAAGGGTAAGTTTTTTTCTACAATTTTGTACAAACTAGTTGTAGAGAGTTTCCCAAAATAAGATAGGCCTTAAATAAACTTTATTAGCTTGAACTTAAAATAACGTGTTAAAAATGACGTTTACAGAACGTTATGTATGTTGTGTATCAAAATGAAAGAGGAAGTTTTTTCTACAATCTTCCAGTTGCAGAGAGGTTCCCAAAACAAGATAGGCCTTAAATAAACTTTATTAGAATGATCTCAAAATAACGTTTTAAATATGAGGTTTGCGGAACGTTATCTATGTTATGTGCCAAAGTGAAAGAGAAGTTTTTTTTCTACAATTTTGTACAAACCAAATGCAGAGAGGTTTCTAAAACAAGATAGACCTTAAGTAAACCTTATCTGACCTTAAAATAACGTGTTAAAATCGAGGTTTGCAGAACGTTATGTACGTTAAAATCGAGGTTTGCAATCTTGTACAAACCAGTTGAAGAGAGTTTTCCAAAATAAGAAAGGCATTAAATAAACTTCATTAGCATGATCTTAAAATAACGTTTTAAATATGAGGTTTGCCGAACGTTATATATATTTTGTACGAAAATGAAAGACGAAGTTTTTTTCCACAATTTTGTACAAACCAGTTGAAGAGAGGTTTCCAAAATAAGATAGACCTTAAGTAAACTTTATTAGCCTGATTTTAAAACGTTTTAAACATGTAGTCTGTTGAATGTTATGTATGTTATACACCAGAAATGACAGAGGAAATTTTGTTTCTAAGACTCTTGCAAACCAGTTGTAAAAAGTTGCATCTTTGGAGGTTTTTTGCTGCTTAGAAACCGCAAAGACGAAATTTCGGCATTTTCGGCTAAATAAAGTTATTTATTTTTAAATAAACAAAAAAATTAATCATTAATAATTAAATAACTTTTTGCAGTTTCACTAAACGAAGATTACATCTTTCAAATTAACTAGCATTGACGTCAATTTACGAAAATTGGCAGGGGGTTCAAAATGTATTTTTCCAAGTCTATTGCGGGGAGGAAATATGCTACTTTTTCAGTTTTTCCGATGAAAATGCCCAAAAAGGATTTTCAGTGAAAATACCCACCCCCTCTAAGGTATTTTCCAGAATGATGATGTAGGCGATAAAATATAGGGGGAGGCAAGCCCCCCTCAATTAACAGGCTAGCTTATAGATATTTCCGTAGATTGTAATAGATCTTTTTATCTAGGTCGTTAATCTCAGTATAGTTACATTTGTGGGACTGAATAAGGCAATATGACATAAAAAGCCTAATGCGTATTACGCGACTCTGCATAAAGATTGCAACATATCTTCCAAAGCCAAAAGCTGCATTATGACTTGCATACCTCATTTATAAAAGACACATTGTAATGCCTAATTATTCAAATCAATTTTTCCGCCTGAATCCAGTACTTTAATTAATAGCCTATTCGACTGGCTGTCATAATTCTTTTCATTGTTAAATTGAAAGCCTACGACCAAATGTCACTACTTCATTATGCCCAATGCTTTATCCGAATAGCCACACGCGATGGGACTGACTCGAGATATTAGCTGTGTTTTAAGTTTGGATGGTGGCCCAAGGTGACAGAGGAATATATACTTTCGCTTATCATGATTTCCTTTTCTGAAGCAGCAGTTTAATTTTTTTTTCCAATGTAATGAATATGAAATAACAAGTAAAAAAAAAAACTTTTTTTCAAAATGAAATAAACAGTAGAGAATAATTTTCTTTATCGAGAATCCATAAATAAAAGCGAAAACGATGGGCACAAAACGGACTGGGCTTTACATAAAATACCTTTCATCTAAGTTATAAATGCGATATGAAAAAAGTCGGTGAGTTGAGGAAATAGAGTTAAACAGATCAAGCTATATAAAGCCCGGGCCATTTTGGGCCCCTTTTTTACAGTCATATTAATATGTTCTAGAGAAAAAAAATATTTTCTACTTTTTAGTCCATTTTGAAAGCGTGATTAAATTTTTTACATATTTTTTTACTTTTTAGTCTTCTCTAAGACACAAATAGTATAATTTCGGATTCGACCTAAGCTATGACGACCACACGCAAATGCTCTTACTGCAGAGTTGTTAGGTCTTGACTATAGTTGTTTTATCTGTTTTACTGTCTCCAATCACCTGTTTATGTTATTTTAACTATACAAAGGGGAGTGCAGAAGGGGGAATTTTTGCATCGTATAATTGCACTGTCATCGGAAGTGAATATACTGGTAAAATTGTGGAGAATTTAAACATTCGGAAGGGGTCGATAAACTGCTCACAAATTAGGCAAATCTATGTGGCTAAAGAAACAAGTCAATGAGTTGAGAAAAAGAACTTAATATATAAAAATAAATATAATTGCATAATATAGTGTAGATCTAGATAATAATTCTTATATAATATAATTGAATGTAAATTTATAATGTAATATAACAGCATAATTCAAGCGAAATAATATAACATGAATGAAAGAATAAGTTTTTCTTGATTTATTCTCAGTGTAAATTGAGCGTTCCAATCACGCTTTTCTTGTACTTAGCTTTTAGGCAGCCCAAGTGACCTCCTAAGTATTCAATAATGTGACTGCGAACTAATATGTGCATGCATGACTCTTTAGCTTTCTATTTGAAAGCTGAAGAAGTCTATGTGAGAAACAGTGACAAAAGAGTCGATGTACTTATCTTAAGGGCTGCCCACACCTTATCTGGATTTTCTCTTAAGGCCCATCCAGATTGATATTTTACTAATACCGAAAATTTGCTAGCACTAATTTGAGCCAGTCAAAATTTCCCCTAGAATTTTTTTTTAGCCAATCTAACTAAATATCGGTAATAGTAAAACCTCATTGTGAATGGACCTTTATAAACAAAGTATAACAAACCATGGCTGAGCGGTTTCAAACTACCTTTTAAAATTGACATTTGACTTCATTCATTATTTCCACTGGAATGAAACATGCACATGGGTTTATCGTGATACCTGTCTGTAGACCATTCATTTTTTCCATCTGGGCACGTTCCAAAGATTCGTGACTTTTATATCTACTACAGCTCAATTTAGAAAAGATAATTTGTCCATGAAGCACACATATCGCCTTGTGAAAGCAAGGATGTCGTATCCGCACTTTTTGAAATTCCGAGAAAAACACAATTGAAACAACTGACTTTTGTTGAGCTGAGCCTATGGTAGATAACAAATGAAACGCCAACTTAAAGCCACCAGTAAGGACAACCTGTTGGTAGAATTTTGGTCGTATTGGATGAAATTTACTAGGTCAAAAAGTTGAACGAAAAATGGATACGATATTTTAGCTTGCCTTTTTTTGCTGTTAAAGTGGTTTCGACAAAATTGCACACAGCGCTTGGGTTCCCTTTCCATTTTGTTGATAATTTTTCATTAATATTTTCTCAGGATAAGCCAAGACTTATCTTAGAGCTCAGGCGTGGCGTTTCTACCTTTTCGTACTGCTTTGATCGTTTAAAATGAGTTTTAGAACAAAATGGTTAGGATCCAACATCAGAAATTTTCATTTCCTGGCCCAAAAAGCAAGGTAGCTGATTAGTCTTTACTGATTGTATTGCCTTTTCGCCTTCTCATCTTTTGAGGTGGGGAAAGGGGAGTTACAGCTTCTGCTTCTGGGAATGTTGTCTCTAGTGCAGTGGCTGTGTGGTTTTGTCTCGACCCATGTTTGTAAAAACGCACTTGTGCTCCACATTTAGAGGAGACATAATCCGGAGGACTGACTTCACGTCTTTGATTTTTTCAACAGGAAAAATAGGTTTGAAATCTAAAAGATTTGGAATGTCAAAAAACTCAGAGACTTTTATGGAAGAGGTGTCTTGCCTTGCCTAATGTTTATCTTCCAAAGCAATGTATAGTTCAGAGACTGATTCATCAGAAAACGACAGTTTGTAACCGACTTTTTTCGAGTAGCCTTGTTTAAACTGAAGTTGTTAAATTTTGGAGACTGGAAAATTATGCCTGCTAAAAATACAGAACTTCATTCATTTGAATAATGACATACAGGTGCTTTTTGCTAACTTTTTTGAGTTGCTTCACCAAGTCCAGCGATGTATGTACTTCGTGGTGGGTGCTTCAGGCTTCTTTCATAATTGTGCTTTTTGCTAATTTTTTTGAGTTGCTTCACCAAGTCCATAGGTGGATGTACTTCGTGGTGCTTCAGGCTTCTTTCATAAGGGCGCTCTTTGCTAGCTGTTTTGGGTTGCTTCACCAAGTCCAGCGGTGGATATACTTCGTGGTGCTTCAGGCTTCTTTCAGTATAACTACGAACTGTATGTACTTGCTGTACGATCAAGTGACCTGGCTCGCATTGTTTCTTTCAACTGTCTAGGGCGATTACGAAAAATATTTTCAATAGCTAAGGTCACGATTGAATTTCGTTTATGTGGCAGACATAAATCGACCAAGTTATGATCTCAGAATGGTCAGGATAGGTATATCAAATTTAAGAAAGACAGATTGAAGGGGGAACCAGAAATATTTTCTGTAGACTTTTGTCTGTAGTTTCGGTAAACAGCTACCTAGATCTATGCGTCTTTGCCTTCTTTGGATTTTTTGTTAGTAAAACCTTGCATGCAAACTTCACGAAACTTTCAAACTCAGAAAAAATGCAAACTCTGACCTTCAAGAAATTCGGCCACATTTTTTTTTTAAATACACAATTTAAAGACTTGTTCAATAAAACCTCTGAAAACTGAATTTTGGAGGAAACTCAAAGTTTAGCCTTTCATTCCTTTATCCTGCCCTCTTTTGATCCCAACCACCGGAACTGCATTTAGATAATATAAAAACAAAATAGGTTTTATAACTTTTATTTTGATATCCTTTCGATAAAAGAAATGAATGAAACTGCTACAGTTGCGCTTGCTTCATAACTCCAGCTCTATAATTCATCATCATTGTCATTGTCATCATTGGGTATTTCATCATCGTCATCAACCCTGTCATTAGAGGCCCTTACAATACAAAAAATTACACAGAAGATAAATACTCTCTATGTTCTCTTAAAAGCCACGTAAATATTGACTAACAGAAGTAATATAGACACTGTGAAGTTATTTCCTATTAATTTGAACCAGAGCCGCAACTGATAATATTCCAGTTAATACCCAAACAATGCCCCAAGATCCATTTGGAAAAAATAAAAATTAAGATGTTAAAAATGGACACATTTATGAGCCTTTAAGAGTGATCAGGGGGCTATCAGAAAAAATTTTTTTAGCAGGGGGAAGACGGTACTCAAAACAGGGAAATAAAGTAGCCTTAACCAAGAAATGTAAAGTAGATATGCTTACCGAAATTTAGGGGTAGGGCAATTTTGTTGTTTTTTCCATAATTTTCAACGAATATACCCAGAAAAAAGTATTTTTCGATGAGCATATCCCAAAAGTATTATTTTTGAAAAATCTAGGGAGGGAGGGCAGAAATCTATCCCCCCAACTAAGGCCACTGGGTAAACTTCTTTTTAGTCCATATTCTGTCAATAATTCAGGTGACCAGGGGGTGTCAGAATAAATTCTTAACAGGGGGGGGGGGTATTCAAAACAGGGAAATAAAGTGGCGTCAACCCAAGAAAATTTAAAGTGGATGTACTTTACGATTTTTAGGGGTTATCCCGCCCTGCTAAATTTTTGTCTCATTCGTTAAAATGTAACTATAAGGCATATAAACAAATTTGTGACACGTTTTTTAAGGCTTTTTCATAAGAATACCCTCTTCCCCCCTGAACAAAAATCCTTGATACGCCCTTGCTTCTTGATTATTGGCATTGAGTCTGTTTAATTAACACACTGAATTTAAAGTTAGCCGGAAACACATTTATTCTTCTGCCAAATTGTGAATTAGAAACTCGTCAGGTGAGTGGCACATCTCATTTTAAGATAATTTTGAAAGAGAAGCTCCGTATTGTGATTTCTACTATGGGGCTAACTCCTCTTAACACTCCGAAAATCGTAGAATGTTTGCCTAAAAGTGAAATACCTCAAGAAAAATTGAATAAAATAAATTTCTTCTACGATTACATTTCTGTATTTTTTATTATTGCCTTCATAATGGTTCCTATCAAGCTCATATATAGGAATTTATTTTGAGAGTGGGGATTCTACTAAAATAGTCAAATTCTTCTGAGGGGATTGTTAGATTTTTTCTTCTTATTTTACTTCCAAATTGCTTGATGAGTGTATCTTCCAACTAAAACTTTCGATCTTCGGCAATTCGTGTTCCATCAACGCCGAGACAACAATCGAATCGTAATTGATTATTTCAGCTTTCAGAAAGTGGAGGTGTCTCCACACGTCCACTTTCTCGTATGTTTGGAAGTGTGTTTTAGTCAGTAGGCTGCTTAAATAGGTGTTCTTAGAATTTTGTTAATACGGAATTCTTGAACAATATTATGAATTTTCTCTTTACTTATGTTCTTCATTTTTTTCTTACAATTAATTTTGTTCGTATTTTGATATATACAATTATTTTTAGTTTCTTAATTGTTTGCCAGGCTTACGTAAAGACGTGGAACCAAAACGAAAAAAAAAAGATCACAAGACTAACGGTCAGGGCTGTTACTACGGTTGGTGGGGCCTGAGACGAAATTACTTACAGCCCCTCTCCTCAACTCAAACTTAAGTAAAAATGCCCCAGGAGCCCTAGCTGCAGCCCCCCCCCCTGAACGGTCCTACCAAAGAGATACAGCCGATTACTAATTTTTATTATTTGTTTGCAGCACAAATTCAGACGTTGGACTATCCTTAATGGTGAAGTTTCGAGAGCACGTTTTGGAATGGCTATTTCGTCGTTAGGGGATATAAACCAAGACGGATTCAAAGGTATGAATCTAGAACATAGAATAGGAAAATGTAGAAAAAGTATCTCACTAAAGAAATAAGCTTTTTTAAAAATAGTATATTTCACGGAATCATGTTCATTAAGATTGCCTAATCATTAAAAAAAAGATGCCTTTTAAAGAATTTCTATACTAAAATTATCATTTTATTTGTTTATCTTTTAGTATAGTTATTTGTGAAAAAGTTTGCTTTTTATTCTGAAGAAGGAAACAAAGAAATAGTTTACGTTTGTGTATATTTGACTCTCCTTCTTACAGGGGCGTAGCTCCTATTGTTTCTAATAAATTTCTCTATTATTTCTTATTGTTTTTGATGTTTGTGATGGTAAGGCAGTGTGGTCCTCGTAACGATTTACGTCTTGCTTATGGGGAGCAGTTGACCATTGATATCTTTTATTTGTAAATTATTATCTTGCAAATTTGGAGATCTTGTTCCCAATTTTTTAAGATTCAGATTTTCCATAAATAGGGACTTGGGGAATATTCCCCCTAAATGCTAAATGCTCGAATTTAATTAAAAAGGATTTTACGAAATATTTAAAAAAACAGCTGATATCAACACAGAGCCAATTACAAATAGACCTTTAAAGTTAGCTGCCAAAAATGCAAGACTAGCTGTAAAACGTGCTTTTAATTATTCTTTTTTCATTTCAATGAATTGGCTTGTTTCATCTCACTTCAAGTGCCTTGTTTCATTTCACATATCACCTAGCCTATGCACCTAACCTTAGAGAGGGTATTGTGGGCCTGATATATACAACGGATATATACACTGGTATATACAAAAGCAAGACGAACAATAGGGAATTCTTTTCTCAAGACAGTGGAAATCTAATTTCAATGAATATTTCGGCCCTATGTCCATGGGCCTTCCTCACAAAACATAAGTAATCCTGGTTAAACTTCGCTGAAGTAAGGACGCTATACTGTTTAAAAAAAGAATCATTTTAGTTTCATTGGTCGTATGTTGTTGTAAGTTTTTCTTCTTCTATATATTTATGTTTTGCTGAGGACGGCCCTTTGACATAGAACCGAAATATTCATTCAAATTAGATTTCTACTATCTTAAGAAAAGAATTCTCTATTGTTTCTTCTTGTTTTTTTGATATTTGTGATGGAAAGGCACTGTGGTCTTCGTCGCCATTTTTTCTTCCTTTTTTATGTTTTGGTTAGGTTTTTCTAATATAGGATCCATTATGTGACTGCCAGCTCCGCCACGACAGTCACTATTTTCTGGCTCTTGGGGACTTATTTATGTGTGGTTAATTTATTTATTCCAAAATTTGCATTCCGATTTTGTGTAAATTCGTTTTTTTTATTACGGAGAAGGTAACTATAAAAAATTGCTTGTGTTTATGCATATTTTACTCCACTTCTCATGTTCTAAGATTTTTTTTCCTTTTTTTAAATTTTGAATGCCAATTTAAACTCAATTTATACTAATGACTTCCCAAGGCCGGAATATAATGTGCACTTTACTGAAAAAATAAATTTTAAATGTTTTCACTTTTATAACTTAAATAAATAAAATATCATTAACATCTTAAGGAACAAATAGGTATATTAAACTGAGAATGCCCATTCATTTGTATTTTTTCAGGAAAGTGAAAAAATTTTTCTAGCCTTGGGAAGGCATATGGGTTTTGAGCCCCACTTGTGTTAATTTATGCTCGTTTTGAGCTTGACTCGGATAATTATTGTAATTTCTGTTTGTTTTAGGTTTTATTTATCTACTGATGCCGATTTGTGGTAGTTATAAGCTTGATAGATTATTTGATTCTATTTTGCTCATTTTTGGTTTAACTGAGTTCTTTACTTTTCTTTGAAAAACTTATTTTGTGGAAAAAGTTTTTTTCAATTAATGAACATTAAAGATCTAGTACTCTTTTTAAGCAAGTAGCAGCAGATATTACACTAAAAAATTTGCCAATTTACAGCATTGCGACCAGCTAACCTTTTATTTCAGCCCTAAAGGGCC
The DNA here is from genome assembly GCF_032884065.1 of Artemia franciscana. Classification (NCBI taxonomy): domain Eukaryota; kingdom Metazoa; phylum Arthropoda; class Branchiopoda; order Anostraca; family Artemiidae; genus Artemia; species Artemia franciscana. The sequence continues at coordinate 9,963,660 of NC_088870.1, read as the reverse complement.
AAAATACTATCGAACAAAATTCTAATGAGAGGGTGCTTATGTAGTCACCCAGTCTGAGAGGCCATACTGGAGTGTAGTTTACCATCCGTTCTTGAACGTAAATGCAGTTATAAGAATGAGTCATTGTTACAAACCATTTATGCAATAAAAATGAGTATAGAGCATCGTATAATTGCGCACAGTCTATTAGAATTGGTCAGTGGATTCCCTTATGGGAAGGGGGAGGGGTACTTCGGCCCCAAAATGCATTGTAGGGTCATGTTTTCAAAGTTTACATGAGATGTGCCTTAGATAAACGTAATGCATATTATGATGGCTAAAATTAGCCCCTAACCTATGTTTATATATACTACAAATAATTTAATGCAGCACCAAGCCACCTGAGGCCAACACAGGTACGCACGCTCCTCTTCCAACCTAATCTATTCAAGGCCTCCCTCTTTACACCCTCCCAGGAAGTTTCTGTTTCCTTTAAATTTATATTTATGACATCCTCCCAACCCAGACGAGGACGACCTGCTTTCCGTGTAGCCCCAGACGGTTGGCCAAAAAGGACGAAAAAGGACAAAAAGGGTGCTTGTAGTACCTATAGTCATACTATTAGAATGGGCAAAGTTCATAAATTGTGGCACTTTTCTGGAAACTCTGGTGGGTTAAGTCATCCTCAAAGACGTAGTTATTAAATTTTTTGACCATGCTAAACAAAATGGCAATTTCAGAATTTTGATCAGGTGACTTTAGAGAAAAATGAGCATGGGAGGGGAGCTAGCTGCACTCCAATATTTTTATTCAGTTAAAAAGAGCACTAAACTCTTGATTTCTGATAGGATCACCCCTGAGAAAAAGAAAAAAAAGAAAATAAACACGCATCTGTGATCTTCCTTTGGGCAAAAAATACTAAATTCTACGTTTTTGCAGATAGAAGCTTGAAATCTCTACAGTAGGGTTGTCTTATAGCCTACGCTGATTCTGATGGTGTTATTTTCATTAAGATTCTATGACTTTTAGTGGGATTTTCCATTTATTTCAATATCAGGTAAATTTCCTCAAGGTCATAGGCTTTGATGGGTATGACTAAACTAAATAAAATTTATATATTTGAAATAAGCAATACAAGCCGATTCTTTTGATTTTTCTGTTGGTATCGAAGTTCTAATTTTTAGAGTTTCGGTTAAACTGCGCGGCCTGGTCACTCCTTACTTACAGTTCGTCACCACGAACTGTTTGATAAATTCCTCAGAATAGTACCATTAAACTTTAGCGTAAAATCAGAGTAGGAGTGAAGAGGAGGAAACTCCCTCCAATAAAAGAAATAATTTCTTTTCCTTTTAAGTTTTTATGTGTTGCTATGCTTTCATTTTTTTGTCTTTAATGGCATTAAAATTAAGAGTTGACTAATATGGGTTAATTAGCTTCAAAAAATGATTTACTCATAACTAACGAGAAAAGTTTTTCTCCTCTCGATGAGAGGAAAATTCTTTTTGACTATCTAAATTTGTCTATATTAGAAAGTAAATACCGAAATGCTTTCACGTTGTGGCTTATAAAGAAAAAATATAAAAGGAGATTTGCTTAGGTTATTATCTGAAAGGCATTAGTGTCCACAGGTATAGAACTAGATTTAGGCCCGGGAACGCAAAAAGCAGAAATAAATTGAAATAGATCTGGTTTATCACCTGACTTGTGTCAATCTGTCTGAGTCAGCCAAACTTCAGCCAATTTTCTAGAAAACACCAAACGTGGACACCTTCAAAGAGAGTACTATTTTGGTGCCGTCCAGAAATTGCAAAAAAAATATGAATTCATATGGAATTTCTTATTTACTTTCTTGTTCTTTTACATTTATCATTCTTTTCATGCCTTCTGAGAGGACAATGTTAGAACATTTGTTTGTAATGTTTATTGCGCATAGGACCACACTTTTGACAGTGTTGGAACATTTGCAAGAACTTTTTCTGGGCAATTTTAGAATATTTGTTTGTAATGTTTATTGCGAATAAGACAGTTTGGGGGTAAATTTTTATTTTTTTTATTAATTTTCTGGTCGTTTTTCAAATCTTGCTGGAAATACTCTACCTTCCATCAAGCTTTTTCCAGGAAATCCCTCTCCCCCTCCAATGTAAAATTTCTTCTGTCAGAAAAATTCCCCATGGAGAATTTCTGCCGCGGAATGTCACTCGCTCCCCCCCCCCCAGTTTGGGGGTAATGGGTGTCGGACGACAGTTCTTCATTCTTTCTTGTTTTAGTGTGTACTTTTTATTTTATCGTCTTTTTTCCTCTCCTCCCCCTCTCTCCCTGCACTCCCAGCCCATCAAGTTTTTTGGGGGAAGATGATGGCGAATTTTCTTTATTCTTTAAATTTGCTGTTTTGAATAGATGATTTCATAACTTTTTTCATCAATATTCTTACAATAGATATAATCAGGTATTCACCAGAGAAAAATTTCATCAAATTGTCCATCAAATTTATCGACAATGTGCAATCCCTTGAGAGTTATACCTTATCTCTTGCAATGGCACCAATTGGGGGAGGGGTGTTCCTGCTCACAGCTTTTCTTGCCCCCCCCCTAGATTTCCAAAAAAACCTTTTTCGGTATTTTCATTGAAAAAATAGAAAAAACAAAATCGATCTAACAAAATTTAAAAAAAAAACATTTGACGTCTCCCCCTTAAAAACATTTTCCTGGTAATTGACAACGCAGAACAAGTGATTGAACCACTAGAGGATTTAAAAGGGCGGTAGCTCTAATTTTATTTCTTCAGTTTTTTTTCTGAAGACTGACTTGATCTTCATTTAGTTTCTGTTTATTTACGTTTTTTCCCCTTCGTAGTAATTTATGTTTTTTTTTATATTTAATCTGTATGGGATCTTCAAAACACAGTATATTTTTTTTGTAAAACCGGTCCTTGTATAGCAGTTTTCACTCTGTTCGTTTACAAATGAATTAAATGTTTTGAAGATAGAGTGGGGGGGGGCAGTGAAATTTTTAATAATGTTGCTTTTGTTCAAAATGTGTGTCGACTGGAATTTCGATGTTTCTTTACTTTGATTGTATCTTTTCAGGTTTGACTATTTAAAATCTTCGTCTTCTTACGTCTATTGTTAAATAATTGGACCGTCAAAATATCCAAAATCTCCACGTATAACAATAGAACTGTAACGAATGCATCTGCTTTGAATGTGTAGATAGTATCTTAGGAGAGCAAGGTGAATTAACTCCTTATTAGGGTCCGTTTTTCTGCATTGTCACTAAGACTGCGATTGTGTCAGATTCTCCAAGTAGCTTTTCTTAATGACGCCATGAAGTCTATATGAAAATGGGTATCTAGGGTAGTATCAGCTGAAATTGATAGTCAGGACTATGCAAAAGAATGCCCGTCGCTAAGGATAGAATTTCAAGATCTTGACATTCTTTTAAATTCAAGAGAAGAACGTTGAGAAAATTTTGAACCTTGCAAATTTAAAATATTCTTGAATATATAGAAACAAAATTAAAGTAAAATGACTTCATTGTGAACAATGTATATTCATGAGAAAAAACGAGGACTATCCTCCTAAGATAGCTAAATAATAATTGTTCATAGGTAATTTGTTTAAATCCTTTTAAAAGAGGCCTTAAGCACTCTCCAAGCTCGACTAAGGGAACCTACAAATCTTGTAACTTCAATAAATCTACCATAAAATTCAAAATCAAACTCAAAATCTTATCCACCGACCACATCATGCATAGTTACTACTTTGTATTCATATCCAGTAATTCATCGTTTTTGTCGTTTTCCCCCCGGTGTTTTCATGGCGTCAGTACACGCGGGTCTGAACCTAAGGGAGAAGGGAGACCAAAAGCTTCTTCCCTAAAAAAAAAGCAGGGTCAAAGTGCAGAAAATGTGAGTGTGAATCTTTTTATTTTTAGGGTAGAGGGGTAGTCCGTCATACCAATACTTACAGAGAATTGCTCCGCTTATGGATGTATATTTTTATGGGTCAGTCAAGTTCGTGTATGTAACTCTGAAACATGTGGATTTCTTTTACACTTTTTTTGGGGGGGGGGAGCCTAACTTAGAAGAAAGGAAGAGCTAGGTAAAGTATTTCAAAACACCAAAAAAATGTAAACAGCCATTAAAATATCAATATTTCGGGGGATGTGGATCTGAAGCCCCCCCCCCCCTTACGCGAGTTCCTGGAGTGACTAGTTAAGGTACGGTACCGTCAATGTTATAGGCTTAATTATACCAATGTCAAAAGCTAAGTCTAAGTATCGCTTATTTATGTTTTTTTTTTAGATTTTGCCGTAGGATCACCTTATGATGGACCAAATGGAAAAGGCGCAGTTTATATCTTTCATGGCTCCGATGCGGAGATAAGGAGTAAACCTGCTCAGGTAGGCATATTAATCCTGATGAAACCTACCATTTTTGACCATAGGTGGCAAGAAAAATAGCACATTTAAATCTTTTTATTGGAATATTATGTAAAATAGAACGTTGTGAACATCTTCTGCCGTGTAAAAGCAGCTTAATAGATTTTATAATTGGGGATCAGATAAACTTCTAATGTGTTAAATTGCCAAAAAGTCTTCCTTTTTGGGCAGCCATCTAGGGCCAAATGAAAACCAGTGTGTCTCTAAATTGGGTTGAAGGAGGTTTTAAGGAAGGATTTGAGGGAAACTGGAACTTCTTGGGTGTAAATGGGGAGACTTTAAATAGATTGAGATGGAGGAGGAGCGTGCGTAGATCTGTAGGCTCCAGGTGGGCTGGACCTGTATTGAGTCACTAGCAGTAGTAGTAGTGTTTAGCGTGAGCGTTACAAAATAAGTCAAAAGTTAAAAATATTTTAAAACCAAAATTGGTTAGCGTATAATTTCGTGAAGCTCTCTTGGAGGTACCACCACAGAAAAACAGAGAGTCAGTTATGTTGACCACAGTAAAAAAAAATGTTGTGATTAATTTTGTTGTTTTTTACGGACTTAAAAGTATATATAATTGAACTAAGTAGGTTTTAAATAAAATACGCTCGTTACGTGAAACGAATTCGTTTGATGGAAACTCCCACCTTAATATGGTTTTGTGAACATTTTATTACCACGAAATGTTGGATCGGGTTTAAAATTATGTAGCTATTGGTCTCTCCAGAAATCTTACAGGTCTGTCCAGAAAATTTATTGCAGGTAAAACCACAAAACTCCAATTGTTTTAAGATAGGAGCTTGACATTTCTCCAGTAAAGCTCCGATTAAGGGTGTTCTCCCCATTCATCGAAAATGGGGAAACTTTCTCAGGCTTTTAGGTTTTGATAGATGACGTTAACCTTAATGACTTTATATTTTTGGAATCATTGCGAAACCAGTGTTTTCTAAAGTGAGAAGGGGATTGCTAAAACGTTGAAACCTGCTTTTAGATCATATTAATTCCATTTTCCAGTCGAGAAAATTCCGACTTTTAGGCACTTTATCAAACAGTTCGTGGTAACGAACTGTAGTAAGGAGCGATCCGGCTCAATAGTAACCAAAACTCTAAAAAATTGAATTATGATATCAATAGCTACATCAAAAGAATCGCATTTTAATTCTGATTTTAAATATATAAGTTTCATCAAGTTTAGTCTTACCCATCAAAAGTTACGAGCCTGAGAAAATTTGCCTTATTTAGGAAAATAGGGGGAAACACCCCCTAAAAGTCGTAGGATCTTAACGAAAATGACACCATCAGATTCAGCGTCTCAGAGAACCCTACCGTAGAAGTTTCAACCTCCTATCTACAAAAATGTGGAATTTTGTATTTTTTGCCAGAAGACAAATCACGGGTGCGTGTTTATTTGTTTGTTTTTTTTTGTTTGTTTTTTTTCCCCAGGGGTCATCGTATCGACCAAGTGGTCCTAGAATGTCACAAGAGGGCTCATTCTAACGGAAATGAAAAGTTCTAGTGCCCTTTTTAAGTGACCAAAAAAATTGGAGGGCATCTAGGCCCCCTCCCACGCTCATTTTTTTCCTAAAGTCAACGGATCAAAATTTTGAGATAGTCATTTTGTTCAGCATAGTCAAAAACCATAAAAACTATGTCTTTGGGATGACTTACTCCCCCACAGTCCTTGGGGGAGGGGCTACAAGTTACAAAATTTGACCAGTGCTTACATATAGTAATGGTTATTGGGAAGTGTGTAGGCGTTTTCAGTAGGATTTTTTGGTTGGGGGGAGGGGTTGAGAATAGGGGGATAGGCTGGGGGAGCTTTCCAAGGAGGAATTTGTCATGGTAGAAGAAAATTTCCATGAAGGGAGCGCAGGATTTACTAGCATTATTAAAAAAAACAATGAAAAAAGAAATATGAAAAAGTTTTTTCAGCTGGAAGTAAAGAGCAGCATTAAAACTTAAAACGAACGGAAATTATTACCCAAATGAGGAGCTCACCTCCTCCTAATACGCCGATCTTTACGCTAAAGTATTTTTAGTAATTTCAACTATTTATTTTACGGCTTTGGTGATTCAGGGGTCATTCTTAATGAATTGGGACAAAATCTAAGCTTTAGTGTAAAGAGCGAGGTACTGACGAGGGGGCGAACCCCCTCATATATGTAATAAAAACATGAGAATAAAAAACTTCTTTACGTAAGCTAATTTATAAGTTACGTATATCTTTTACTAAAAAAAGATTCGTAAAAAATTAAAAGTTCTAGTTGCCTTTATCTTAATTAACCAAAAAATCGGAGGGCAACTAGGCTTCCTCCCCCGCTCTTTTTTCTCAAAATCATTCAATCAAAATTATGAGAAAGTCATTTAGCAAAAAAAAAAAAAAAAAAATATGCAAATTTCGTTTTAATTATTCCTCTGCGGAGAGCCAAAATCAAAACATGCATTGATGGAAAAACGTTCAGAAATTAAATAAAAAAAACAAGTTTTTTTAACTGAAAGTAAGGAGCAAAATTAAAACTTAAAACGAACAGAAATTACTTCGTATATGAAAGGGGCTGCTTCCTCACCAACATCCCGCTCTTTACGCTAAAGTTTTTTACTGTTTTAAAAAGAAGAGTTGAGAGAAAGAGTCAAACTTTAGCGTCAAGAGCGGGATGTTGGTGAGGAAGCAGCCCCTTTCATATACGAAGTAATTTCTGTTCGTTTTAAGTTTTAATTTTGCTCCTTACTTTCAGTTCAAAAAAACTTGTTTTTTTTTATTTAATCTTGCTAAAGAAAGAAGTACGACATCGCTCCTTACCTACAGTTCGTTACCACAAACTGTTCAATACGTTTTTTCAACTGAAAGTAAAGACTAACATTAAAGCTTAAAACGAAAAAAAATTATTACGTATACAAGGGGGTCGCCCCCTTCTCAATATCTTGCTCTTTATGCTAAGTTTGACCTTTTGCTATAATTATTTAAGAATGAGTCCTGAATCACAAACGCCGTTTAATTAGAATAATAAGCTCTTTTAAAAGCTCTAAAAAATATTCAGCATAAAGAGCGAGGTATTGAGGAGGGTGTAAATCCCCCTCATATACGTAATAATTTCTGTTCGTTTTAATTTTTAATATTGCTCCGTTCTTCATTTGAAAAAACTTTTTTTAAGTTTAATTTTTGATCGGTTTTTAAATAATGCTGGGAAATCCGGCTCTCCCTCCATGTCTCCCGCGAAAAATTCCTCCATGAAAAGATCCTACCAATTAACCCCACCCATCCACCAAGTTTTAATGTTGCTCTTTACTTTCAGTTGAAAAAAAACTCTTTTTTATAATTTAATTTTTGATCGGTTTTTAAATAATGCTGAAAAATCCGGCTCTCCCACCATGGAAAATTCCCTTCTTCCACGAAAAATTTCGTCATGGAAAGATCCCACCAACTAACCCCACCCATCCACCAGAAAAATATACCCTGAAAAACGTCTATGTGCTTCCCAATAACAAATACAATATGTAAACAATGGAAAAAGTTCATAGCTTGCAGCCCTACCCTCAGGGACTGTGGGGAGATAAGTTATCCTAAAAGACATAGCTATTAGATTTTTTGACCGTGCTGAACAAAATGTCTATCTCAAAATCTTGATGAGGTGACTTTGGGGGGAAAGAAGCGTGGGAGGGGGGCTAACTGCTCTGCAGTATTTTCGGTTACTTAAAAAGGGCGCTATAACTTTTGATTTACGATCCAATAAGCCCTCTCCGGATCTTCTTCGATCATGAGTTTGACACGATCACCCCTTTGGGAAAAATAACAAAAAACAACAACAAATAAACACGCCGCATCATTAATCTTTCATCTGGCAATTAATTCCAAATTCAACATTTTTGCACGTAGGAGCTTGAAACCCCTACAGTAGTGTTCTTCGGTATGCTGGATCTGATGGTGTGATTTTCTGTAAGATCACTTGATGTTTTGGGAGTGTTCTCCCCCTTTTTAAAACCAGATTTTCCTTTCTTGCTTTTCTTTTTTTGACAATTTATGAGTCAGAGAGAAACTCCAGTTTGGGACATTCTCGTAGGAAAAATGTGTCTAAAAGTAAAGTTTCTTCTAATAAAATTCTCAAAATAAATTCTTTATTTTAAAAGAAAGAAAAACATTTTTTTTTTCTTAAGGTAAATCCCAAAAGATAAAAACGGGTAAATTTTTATTTTTAACATAATTTAGTTAGTTGAAAGTGATTATAGCAATTGATGCCTTTTTTATGTTCTTTCATAATTCGATAATCGCTTCTTGGAGAAACTATATTTTGAGCCCTTAATGGGGCCTCAAAAAGTTTGAAAACGTATATGTGAAAAAACTGTCTAGTGAGGAAAAATGTGGCTGGGTCAGTAGTGCTTATTATTATTTTTCTTAGTCTTAATAGTAAAATATTATGTAAAAAAAATGAAGGAATTTTTTAAAAGAGCTTGTAACCCTTTTGAAGTACGTCACAGCAAAACTCACTTCATTTTTCAGGGTTTCTGTCTTTTTTAAAAATTCCTGGAAATTTGTTTTCATAATAACATTTTATTATTAAGACTAATAGAAATGATAATTACCATTCCCGAGTCATCTAATAATGACAGTTTTTCTTCAGTAGCCAGTTAAAACTTTTCCTCACTAGCCAGTTTAAAACACAGTTTTAAACTTTTGGTTACAATGGGCTGTTAAGAATACGAACTTATATATAAATTAAGAGTAAATGTTTTTGCATACACTAGTTAATATATAAAAAGGGCTGCCACACCTAGTGATTTATCACTATTTCTGGTTATTTTTTATATTGCCAAAAAGTGAAAATTCGCAAATCAGCACATAAATCACTAGATTATTGAAGAAAATCACTAAATCAACGAAACGCTCCCTAAAATCTAGTGATTCTTTTCTCCAAATGGCAACCCTGAATATAAACCAATAAATGATTTAACAGATGGTCTTTTTATATTATCTGGTATCAAATCAGCTAATAAATCTACCTTTCAAATATAGCTATTCATTCATGATAATGAAGAAGCTACGCTTTGATATTTTACCTTGAGAGTCTTTTCTGTCTACTTAAAAGTAAATAAATCTAATGCTTAATACCACAATTGTATTCTTCCAATATGACAACTTAATTTGTGCAGCCTTTTCTTTTTTGCTTGAAGATTCATTATTTAAGTTACTGTTTGGAAAAAAAAGCCGAAATTAGAATAGTGAATTTCTGCCAAAGGGTCCGCAGATTTGTATTAAGGTGCTAGGACTTTGCACGATTAAGTGTAATTATTGTCAAATTTCGGATGTTTGTCTGTCGATAAGGTGGATTTTAAAGGTTATTCCAAATTACCTTAAAGACAGTGGGTGTTAAAGTAATTATTTACGGGTAGCGTTATGTGATTGGCCAAAAGTTGACTAAGGTATTAGATTATTCTTAGTTTTTATTCTTGTGTTATCCTTTTCTTCTGTATAGGTTCCCGTTGAGGGTAAGAGTGGTTAAGAGTCAACACATACCTGTTTTGAAAACTAAAAGTGTATACAAGAGAAAAATTTTATCATTAAAAAAAAATTGATATAATTCTGACGAGGCTATATTCAAGCCCTCCCCCTGCTAAAAAAATAATTTGGGTGTTCATCTCCTACACGAAAATTATTATCTACAGGAAATCATGGTGTTAAATTCTTCTTAAAAATTCTTTTGAAATTGAATTCCAAATTTCTAATTGATTTCATATTTATTTTTTCTTTATTATAGAATTGCCTGTTTTTCTCCTTTCATTTAATATTTTTCCCGTTACTCTCCTGTTACTCCCAAGTTTGTCCTGCTACTCCCCTGTAACCGTTAATTTTAAATGGTAAATAGTCTGTGATAACGTTTCATTTTTCACGGATTGCATTCATGTTTCGAGGCGAATGGCATCTTGGTCAAACTTATGGCCTCTGAGACCAGCAGGCTATATCAATACTTTCTTAATGCTTAACTGAAGGTTAATTCGACAATTTGTTGCCAAGTTCGGGCCATAATTTCTGTTTTACGAGCAATTCAGATGAATAGTTTAGTATTCAACTGTTCCTGGAAATCTTCTCTCAAATTCTCATCCTGGAGTATACCAACATCATAACATCCCGGGAGGTATCTACGCTTTCGAAATTTCAGCTTTAAATTAACCCTAGACACTACTAGGTGGTGATCATTACTCTTAACATCAATAACAGCACTCCTAGACACCCTAGTATCTTGTATTGATCCTGCCAGTCTTCGGTTTACTACAACATAATCAATAAGGTTTGCTGTCTTACCATCATGTGAATACAATGTCAACTTATGGGCCATTATATGACCAAACACTGTATTGGTTATAACTAGATTGTTATACCTACAAAATTGCAAAAGTCTGTAGCCATTACTATTTTCTTTTCCTACACCAAATTTACCTTGGCTAGGATACCATCTATCCCTATTTCTACTGACCTGGGCGTTTAAATCTCCTAGTAAAAACGCCATTTTGCGTCTGAATTCGGTTGTCAAAATGTCGATACGATAGTCATATTTTTAGCGTCGTAACATTCCAAGTTCCAATTTTCATGCTCTTTAAATCATTGAAATTATTTTGCCCTCAGGAAAAGCAATGATCCCGGATACCAGTGCAGTACGGTGATCAGCATATCTTCTGAAGTCTACACCGAAGCGCTTAAGCCGGCGTAGAACTTGACAGCAAGAAGTCCCTGGCATCTCCGTGAATGGAGGCTTTGTGCAATCCTGGGCCCATCTTGGTAACAGCATGGTTTTCAGCACTTGGCGATGCTTTTCTATCAATAAGAATCGAAATCCTGCACAGACAGTCCCAAGCCTACTACCTCCGACTCATTGTATATTCATTCCTACAAATATTATGCTACTACGGGGGAAGGGATGAGCCATAGTAGACAAATTAGCTATGAAGAGGTTTTTCAGCCCAAAAACGCCTGTCAGAACAGATGACGCCCAGAAGAATTATCCATCAATCACAATCCCGTGCGAATGCTGCGTCGTTTACTAAGCTGTAATTTCCTCGAGGGGTGCCACTCCTCAAGTGGGAATAGAGTTGACTGCAAAGTCCCCAGTCTTGCAGGTACCCCAAAAGGGTCGAGGCAACCCTTTGCAAAGGCCGGAGTCCGTAGATCTGGATCTTACACCGTGCCCCAGTTGCCCTCCTATTGAGGATCCTCCCACGATGGTGTTCTGCGTCACCATGCAATTTCACCCATTACTGGGAGAAGGTTTGTAACTCGTGGGACGTGTGGACTCGCCGGTGATCCCTGTTGATTTCACATTTGAGGGGCCTTCTTCCTTCTCCACCTGTATTTATGTCCCCGGGCGAGGGGGCCCTAGTTTCTATTATGGATCCACATGGAACAAAGTCCCCCCTTGGCCCGTGCTTCCTATGGAGGTACCCTAAATATCTGTATAGCGTTCCCCTATCGCCACCCGGGGACGCGCTGAGTGGCCTGGGGAAGGCCCCTAAAGAGCAGTAGACTCGTAAAGCTTTTTTTCCGATAAAATTTTTTGGGGGTAAATATCTTACATTATGTCCGGAAAAAACTTATGTTATGAATACCTTTACATTATGTGGTGACGAAATTACATGTGAAAGAAAGGGTTGTTAAAAATGATTAAAGGGATTTGACAAAAATTCATACCCATAGAATGGGAACATGACACAAAAAAAATTAACAAAAAGGGACAATTTCAACGCTAGTATATCAATAAATGAGACAATACAGGCGAGCAACAACTTTATGATGAAAACGTGCACTTAAAATTTTTAGGTAGATATTCCTTTTATCTCAGCAGTTTTGGTGGTACAAAAAGTATTTCCAAATTTTATTTTTTGAAGTTTTTGGTAGGTTTTGCATTCTTTCTATTGGCTAAAGTTTGATGTAGCAATATCGAGTAAATACAGCAACGGATAAAAAAGGCGGAGCTCTGACGTACACTTAAGGAATAGAAACATTGGCTTAGAAAACACGTAACGAAAATAAACCAATAGAAATAAAGCACACTTTTTAGCTCTTTTCTGACATGTCCTACCCGAGGTGTTTGTACGCTAGACTTGAAATCCTTTGCCCGTGAGGACAGGGGTTCGAGTCCCGGTGTCGCTGGTTATTTGGCTCAGCCAGAATCGACTCAGCCTTAAATGGGTACCCAGATAAATCTGGGGAATCTAAACACAAAGAGTGCGCCAAAGCGCAGGATGGCTGGCCCCCCATCCCCCTCCATTGCACTTCCTGGATGAAGGACTATGAAACGGAGGTTAGAACCACCGGTAGGGATTGTAAATTACAAGGCCGTTTTTTTTTTTTTTTTTTTTTTTTTTTTTTTTTTTTTTTTTTTTTTTTTTTTTTTTTTTACCGAGCTATAGAACAATTTACTTTTTTTTTACGGAGCTATAGAGAAATTATCTTTTTTTGTAATGTCTGTAGGACAACAACATGAATTTCTTCGTTGCTGAGTAGTTCATTTAGGTAATTTCTTTATTTAGGTAATTTATGCAGAGGATGTGAATGACCAAATGTCTACTTTTGGATTTTCGATTTCTGGAGCATTGGATTTGGATAACAACCAATATCCGGATCTTCTTGTCGGAGCGTATGAAACAAACAATGCGGTGTTCTTTCGCAGTCGTCCTGTTATTCATCTGGATGCTAATTTAACATTTGAAACCCCTTCAAAACAAATAGATTTGGAGAATAAATTGGTCTGCAAATTGCTTGATAATACCCCAGTTCCGTGTACACCCTTAAATTTATGTGTGGAATATACTGGAATAGGCGTCGATTTAAAAGCAGGTATTGTTTTTTTTTTCATTGGAATTTTCCTTTTTTTTGTTATTTTTTATTTTCAGATATTCATTATTCTTTTTACGAGTTACATTTTTTGCTTTCAAATTATCTTCTTTTTTTAACGGCAATAGAAAAACAGTTTTAGAAGGGTCCTCTACCCTTAGACGTCTCTAGCCATTGCGTTTTAGGGTTGCGGTAGATACTTAGACTGATTGCTTTCTACCAGTTACCCATGTATTTTTTTTTTACTATGATGTATTAACCATTGAATCATTGTGTTAATCGTTGAACCGTTGTATCGAACCGTAAAAAAATCAGTTCAAGTTTTAGTCGACCTTAGATTAAAAGACCAAGTATCAGAATAATAGGAATCATTGAATCATTGTGTTAATCGTTGAACCGTTGTATCGAACCGTAAAAAAATCAGTTCAAGTTTTAGTCGACCTTAGATTAAAAGACCAAGTATCAGAATAATAGGAATTTTTTTTCAAGGGATATTAACTATATTACTTAGGATATTGTTTATGGAAAATCTGTGTTCCTTATACCCATTACAACCTGAGTCGACCTTAGATTAAAAGACCAAGTATCAGAATAATAGGATTTTTTTCAAGGGATATTAACTATATTACTTAGGATATTGTTTATGGAAAATCTGTGTTCCTTATACCCATTACAACCTGTATAACTAGGATTTTCAGTTATAAACACTGCTCCTAATATTGGTTATTCAAACGCTTAAAAAAAAAAAAAAAAAAAAAAATCAAAATCAAAACGTCGCTTCTATTTTCTGAAATAACGAAGAAAAACTAACAATAGTATAGCCGTACGTGTTTGGCTTCGATGTAAGTTCAGAGATTTTTTTTTTTAGAATGTTACAGAAGGATATCAACTTGCCATTGTCTTGATTTATTACTAGCAGATTTACTTACTTTTTACTTGCTTTCATACTTTTCATAGCATGTTGCTTTTATGGGTCTTTAAAGTTTGCGGCTACTCATTTTAAAAATTAATGCCAGAAGTAATGGATTCATTATCTACCTTTTAACTTCGGGATTTTATGTCTTGGAAGATATGCTGGCTGGTTTTTTTTAATCATTTCACAACACTGATTCACATCAAGTCAGTCAATTTTTTTTTTTCACTCAGGCTGTTACATTCAAGCGGGTTTTACTTCTTCAACCAAAAATGGTATTCAGTAGATTACATCTAGTTTTGCAACACACATTGAAACCTAATTTTTTAACGGATTACAAGGTGTTTAATCTCACAACAAAACAACACGAATTAAACACATCAAAGAAGTTTGACATTAAAACGGATCAAGTCCATCATTAATATCTCGAATATAGCTGAAAATCAATATTTTTCATTTAAATTTGCAAATTAAGCTCTTTTTTATTCATTAATCGAAACGTTTTAACAATGGTCGGAGATTGCTTTTTTATATTTGGTTTGTTTCATTGTTTACCCTTCCATGTGTTCTTTTCTTTAAGTTTTTTTCTTGCTCCTATCAAAACTACATGACTCCATATGGTGGTTTTTCTCATTAAAAATTAAATCCCGGTTCCTCCTCATTTTGTACGACACATGCGTTGTGTAAGTTTCCAATTCAAGCGATCAGTTTCACTGTCCTTGCTACTTTAGGTTGCTGATACTATTGAGATGACGGAAAATCCCCTTGACAGACCGCTCAAATGAATGACGTTGTAGACTTCAATTCATCCGAAAACTTAAAAATACTATCGACACCTAATAACGCAATCTCTCTGCGGCTTTTTTGCCCGTTCTCAGTTCTTCAGAAAACTCGAACTTAGACTTAGAAACGGTATACATAAATATTATACAAAGAGACAGGGAGACAACTCGTTTTGTCTCCGAAGAAGGAATTACACCTCAATAACTCACACAGAGTACATAGAGAAAGAGAGAGAAAGGGAGAGAAAAGAAGCGAAAAAGAAATCGACTCATGGAGACACGGATGGGACTTGTAAACTAATTTATAAATAAATCCCTTTAAATCCAGTCCCCGCTACTATAGGCAGAAAGAGCTATCTCAGTTTCTTTTTATATGTATAGAGTGATGGTGACTCACTGATTAAATCAAATAGTTTATATTTATTGGCAATCTCAGGAAGTTGATATCTTAAACTTAGTCTTGATCTCTCATTTTTGATAAAAGAAAAAAGAAACTTAGTCCTTGCTCTTGATAAATGGCTATGTTTATTTTCAACCAAGAGTTTCATTCGATCAGTAGTTCGAGTTTCAGTCCGAGATCGACAATATCATTGTTTTATTGTTAAAACAATTGTTTCGTTGTTTACACTTCCGTGTGTAAGGCTAAAATCTCGGTGTGTAAACCGTACATAAAGTATACCTAACTGCACCATAATGCACTATAATCAGCTGCACTATAAAACTAGTGGGCACGGACAATTAGTAATACAAAAGGAGAGGGGAGAAGTTAAGCTTATAAATAAAAATAAAACGAAAAATAGGAGAAAAAAAACGAACTAAAATAATTAATATGAAATGAAGCAAAGCCAGAAAAGAATAATCGGAAAAAAGGAAATGTTACATTACTCAGAATCCAATTAATCTTACCCAATTGGCAGAGGAACTATTTTCTCCACGCCTGTGATCTGTAACATGCAATAGTTCTGACAGTAATTTTGTGCAGTAAATGTCAAATTAGTTGGCAAAGTCTACGTTCTTAGCTATTAGTCACAATAAAAACGTAATCTATGTTTTTTGCTTTGAATATACTTGTAAATATATATTTCTCCTTTCTCGCATAGTGTTTATTCATAACTGAACTCCAGGGGCGTCATTTGCTATGGGCAAGGGAAGAGGACTCCCTTCCCCCTGCAGAGCCCAGTCCCCCCAGCTAAAATTCTAAAATAGGGCCTTCAAAAATCTTATTAAAACTAAGATAGGCCAACATAATTCATGCATCCACAGAAACAGATCAGTTTTCTTTAGAATGCCTTTCCCAAGGCCATATCCAGAGGGTGGCTGGTAGGGGGTTTGCCCCCCCCCTGAAATATTTTCCAACTCACAGAAATGTAACAAAAATGAAGATAAACAATTTTTTAATTGATTTTTTCTAGTTTTTTGTGTACAACCCCCAGAAAATCCTTTTATAAAACCCAATCAGAAAAAAAAAATCCTGGATACAGCCTTGCTTTTACCTTTATGGTACTATATGGCTCATTTTTCATTTTTTGCTCTCATTTTCACTTAACTTGGGAAAATTGACTTCCACTTTGTCCCCTTCCCCCAGGGTTTTGACGTAATTACGCCACTGCTAAACTCTGTCATTTGCTACGATTTTTCCTTAGGTCTTTGCGGAATTTCTATTGAAGCATCACATTTTCGTCAGTGTTGCCACGCAGAAGTGTGAAAATTAACAAGCACAACTAATATAAAAATTTGATAACGCTTTTCATTCTTAAAAGTTCAGGCATTAACAATCTGTTGATTTCTAAAGATAACAACACCTTCGAAGGAAAGCAACACCGAACAGCAACGAAGGAACAGCAGGAACAGTTCGAAGGAACAGCAACGAAGGAAAGCAAGGAAGGATAAGCTCTATAGTGCTATAAATTTCTTTTAACTTATTATTCCTAATTTTTCTCAAATGTTTTTTTTTTTAAGTTTGGTGCCAGCTCCTATCAAAACTACATGACTGCACATGGAGTTTTTTTTATTAAGAATTAAATCCTAGTTTCTCCTCATTCTGTAAGACACATCCTTTGTGTAAACTTCCACGCGATCAGTTCAATAATTACCTATCATTTTCATTGTTCTTGGTGGTTTGGGTTGCTGATACTATTCGCGTGGCAGGTGATAGATGGTTCGAATGAATGACGTTGCAGACTTTAATTTATCTGAAGACTTGAGGATACTATAGGAACCAAATAACACAATCTCTGTGTGTTTTTTGCCCATTCTCAGCAGTAGTTCGAGTTTCAGTCCAAGCTCACCAGAGCTGCTCCACGTAAGTCTATGTCATATTGGGCTTCTCAATATAATGTTACCAATATCTGGAGTCTAGCGATATAAAGTCGCTGGATTTATGAACTGATGTTCAAAATTATGCAGCCCCTAATCATCTTGCGCGTAATTACATATTAGCTGTTTTAATTTGAACACGAAGATAAGTCTGCAAACTAAGATTGGTATATTCGAAGCCAGGGCAATGACAGTTTTTGACGTGGTTTGGAAACGTGGATATTCAACAGACTAAGGATATTCGTTTAATCTTTTCCAAAGGATTTGTCGAAGATAGCTTTTTGCTGCTCGACTTGACTGATCGTATATATAAAATATACTGTTCGAAAGATAAGGTCTGATCTCATTTTGTAGGGATATAAGGACAGAAAGCTGAAAATGGCTAGGCCACGGTTAACGGATGAAGTATTGTCAAAGATGCTGGAATTTGCCTTCCATCTGGGGCCAAGCAAAATTAGTTCGTCCCTGAACGGGGTCAGAAAGAGGCTATACGAAAGGATTAAATGAATCTTAAACTTTCTAGAAGGAGTAAAGAATGAAGCTTCGGATGTATTTAGGGAGGGGCGGAAAAGCATGCGCTGCCGTGGCGGCCTCTGTTGGATTAGTTCTGCAATGTGCTGTTAGTATTCTCCAAGAATGGTTCAACAGTATGGACTTTTTGGACCATGGAATATATTTTATGTTTGTTCAAACAGGTAGTCTCGTCGATCGGTGAAAAAATGTGATCCTATGCGCGTATTTTCGGTTGCTTCTGTATTGAACCAGAGTCAAAAACAAGGGAATAGCAAGTTTTATTTTAATGATAGAAAGAATAGGTCTTATTCCTTTGTAGGCTGTTGTAGACATTCTCGAAGTCAGTTATGTATTTTTGAGTGTTTAAAAATTAAAATATTATTTTTTTTTTAGATATTGAGGTGCAGTTCATACTGGACACAAAACTTCCGAAAACACCCCGACTCTTTTTCCTGTCAGATCAAGGAAGAAATTCGCTCAACAAAACGTATTCCCTGCAAAAAAATTCTTTGTTCTGCATTAGCCACAACGTTTATGTTAAGGTAGTTTATTTCTTTTTCAATTATATTATATTTTTAATATAAAAAATGAAATGTTGGTAAAAATTTTGATAAATATGGTGAAAAAATATACAAAAATTGGCTTTTGCATTCAATCTAATACTCAGAAATCTAACGGGAAAACAAAATAAAAAAATACTTTAAGAAAAATGAAGCATAACAGAAAAAAAAAGAACGAAAAATTCAAAGAAAACGCACATCGGAACGAAAATTCTATAGCAGAAAGTGCCAAAAGAAGCAGGCTGAAAAAAAAACTGTGTTTTTAAAACTGTTAAGGTAGGGCACAAACAAAATTGTCTTCCGATATGAATGTCAATAAAAATAAAAGAGAATTTTCATAAATTAATTAAATAATAATAACAATAATAAAGTTTAAATAATAACCGAAAAGATTATATAAGATATTGAATAGACGTTGGAAGAACGCAACAATCAAATGGAATTAATTCACTAATGCTTGTTGTGCATAATCTAAAATCAGTTCGTTTGGTTCTTCTTCAGTGTTTTTGTAGAGAGTACCCGCTGTAGCTACCGACTCATTATTGGTATTAAATTGCCGTTTAATCATTTTAAACTTCTCCCCCATAATCTTTGTTCGACCCGTAAAAACTAAACAAAATGCATATAAACACATTTCCGATGCGTTTTTCGATCCCTCCCCCCCCCCCAAAAAAAAATGGATATGCCATTGTGAGTTGGTCTTGACTTACTAAAATAACATAGGAGCGAAGCCAGGCAGGCAAAGAAAAACAAAGTGAAATCACTAATACTTTTTGTGCATAATCTATAACAGTTCGTTCGGTTCTTGTTCAGTATTTTTTTAGAAAGTACCCGCCGTAATAACCGACTCTTTGTTGGTATTAAATTGCCATTTAACCGTTTTTTTTACTTGGGTCCCATAGCTTTTCTTTTGTCCAAATATTCTGTCGGTATCTCTGTCATAGCGTGTCCTATCGAAAGAGGGAAGAAAGAACTCTCCGTTCTTATTGTTACATTATTGTTATATATATTATTATTATTGTTAAATATGTTTTGTTAAGTTATATATGTTTTTATATATATATGTAAAGAATCGTCAATTTTTTCTAATTTAAATGATCTTGACTCTGTCATATGTCTGTTTCTAGCGATAGATAATTTTTGTTGGATTATCAATTTATATGTGTTTATCGACAGAGTAAGTGCTCGCAATTCTATTTGAAAAAAAAAAAAAAACAGTGTGAATGAAACATTGGCTCAATTAATTTCTTTATAATTCTAGCCTGGAATTCGGGATAAACTAACTCCTTTAGAGGCAGAAGCCCGATTTTTCACTACAAATGGTGCAGTTACTACCTCTGTCGGTGGCGCCATCCCATCAAGACGAAAAAGACGAGCACTTACTCCTGTGTTAAGCCAGTCTCCACCTCCAGTTAGGTCAGATACGATTCATATACAGAAAAACTGTGGTCCTGATAATATATGCATACCCAACCTTAGGCTGGCTGTAAAATCGTAAGTACTGATGTTGTTTAATATATAATCTTTTTTTATCCCCACTGATTATGTGTGAATACTTTTTAGTATTTTTTTTATCTAAATACTAAAAAGATCTAAAACATTTTTAGATCCTTAGTAGCTCTTGTGTTTTTTGTTTCTGTTTGAATATTTTTCACTCTTTATTTGATATATTCCTCTATCTTAATTTACTCCTTGATTTACTAATTTTAATTGATTTAACTAGTTTTACTTGCTTATTTATTTACTTACTTGATAATTTTACTTACTTATTTAACTAATTACTTAGCTTAATTTGATTTAAGTTAAAAAACAAAGGTTCGGCGATATGTACTTCATAGTGACGCTGAAAAATAAAGAAGAAAAAAAAACTGAAAAAATGTAAAAAACTAAAAAAAACTAAAAAGAAAAAACACTCAAAGATAAATTACAGACCGGGACACAAATGACAACCGACAAAGAAGGAATATAAATGACGACCAGGAACCTCAAAGAAAAATTACAGACTGGGACACCCGGACACAAATCACGACCGGGAATATAAATGACGACCGGGACGCAGGGACACAACTACAACGGGGACGCCGGGGGCACAGGCGGGATATATAATTGACGACTGAGACACAGGGATTGTTTGAATAGAAATTACAGACCGGGACACCGGGACACAAATGACGACCGGGACACTGGGACACAGGGAATATAAATGACGACCGGGACATTCAAAGAGAAAATACAAACTGGGACACCAGGACACAAATGACGACCGGGACACAGGGAATATAAATGCTATTTATATGCACAGACAATGGGACAGCGAAGAATGTTGTATATTCGCATGTTTTACGTAGTTAAAAATATATATTTATATCTATCTCTATTCACAGGTGGGACACAGGGACACAGCTACAATGGCGCGTAACTAATATGGCGCGTAACGACTTACGCGCGCGGGGGGGCTTGGGGGGGCGCGAAGCGCCCCACCAACTAGGTGTTGGGGTGGCGCGAAGCTCCACCCTAACAGCTAGTAGATAGATATATATAGATATAGGTATCATAGGGATCTTCTTTACCAAATGATATTTTATCTGGGATTTGTCCCTGATTCTTTTTCAATCGGATTTTTGACTCCTATCCCTAAGAAGAATAAACCTCCTTCTAAATGTTCGTCTTTTCGCCCAATAACAGTTGCAAATTTATTTTGTAAAATTTTTGAGAAATTGATAATTGATGAATTGAGAACTAAATGTACAGTTCAGGCCCACCAGTTTGGTTCTCAATCTCGCCTTGGGTGTGGTCACGCCCTTCCTGCTTTGGTATCTGCTTTAGTTGATGCAGAAAGAAAGTAGCCCATTGCTTTAGCTGCCCATGATGTAAGAGGCGCATTTGATTCGCTTCTCCACGAGGAGATTTATATTTGACTTGGGTTTGGCCGGGATCGATCCCTGCATCCTAGCCCCGCTGGCTGACATGTATGAAAATATGAAAGTGGAGCTTAGGCTCCCTCTACTAGCTCAAGAGTGAACTAGTCTCTTATGTGATTCTGCTGCTTCTAAACGTGGAAATCTCCTTCTCCAGTAAAGAAAAGTGTGAGACAAGGTTCTATTTCGTCGCTGACAGTATCTAAGAACAGTATTATAAGGCCACGATCAAAGCCACTTATGGCTTATATTTTGCGTCGTTTTGATTTGTCTTTGATTCGTTATGCAGATGATGTGCTGAACCTGAGCTGGTCTCTGCATGGGCTAGAAGCTAATTTTATTAAGTTGCAACAAGAGTATGTCCATATTAGACTCCATTTTAATGCTGAAAAGTCTGAAGTACTGCTTTTTAACTTGAAATCATATACTGGTCGGAGCGTCACGCTTGGTGATTCTATTCTTGAGCTTGTGGATGATATTGTATATCTAGGCCTCTCTATTGGACGGCCAATACTAGAGACAAGGCGGTTACTGTTCTCATTTTCAGAAGCGGTCTTCTTTTATGTATAGTGGCAAATAAGTGGAAGTTTGTTTGTCGTCTGTTGGCCCAGGTGTACAATGCTATGATTTTGTCTCATTTTCTGTACCTTAGCCCATTTTGGCACATTTTTACAACTACATATAAACTGAAATTACGCTCAATGTACTACAAGTATGCAAATTGTTTGCTGCATTTACCACCGTAAACGAGCAATAGGTATGTTACGTGCCATTACAGTGTTACCAACCCTGAAGAAGTAATTCTGTCGCAAATTGACCGATATAATTCATCAGGCAAGACCCACCCGTGGACCAATGTCTTACAGCAGTAGTTGGCATCTGTTTTGTTTTTGTCAGCCTGTTCACTAGATTGGTATGCACAAATCGAAGGGGGGTTGGGGGAGAGATTTATTTTAGGGCAGAAGTACGGGGGATGAATTTAAGTTGTGTGGTAAATATGAGAGCTGGCAGATTGTCACTTAGGGAGAGACGAAAGCATATGGGTAGGGTCAGACGTAAAAACGCTCTTTACTTCTGCTCAATATGCGGGTAATCGGGGGAAATCTTGGTTTTCTGTAAAAGAGTGCAAAAATGATGGATTGAAGAAAAAATGGTATTGTTTAAATGATAACACTAATTAAATAAGAATAATACGGATATTTTTGGGGGGAGAAATTTGAAATCTGGGGAAGTTCCTCAGACTAGAACTTAACCATAGAGTCCTTTTTTTGTACATTTATGTTGGATTCTATTTATGGAATTAACATTAAGTGATGTCCCTTATTGGTTGGTACCTTTTTTGTTTTGCCCTGGCCTTTTGCCCTTTTTTGTTTTGGCCTGGACTTTTGCCCTCTTTTGTTTTGCTGGCTTTTGAATTGATAAATTATTTCAATTATTATGGGTCTCACAATTACACTTAGTGTTCCTGAGGTTTATACATCGGAGAAAGCCTAATAAGTCATTGGGTCTTGATTGATTTATAAATAGATTCAGCAGATCTAAAGAGAATGTTTAATTGCAAGGTGTAGCTAACATAATTTGCCACCAATTAGTTTATTGAGTTACTATAAGATCTAGTAACCCCAAATAGGGTCTTACAAATCCAAACATCTCTATGTAGACACTTTATTGATTCTTTTCAACCATATTAATAAATTGCACTTATGGAATTTACGAACGAGTCTCCTGCCTTACGCATGCACTTTGTCTAGGCTCTGGGTCTTTACATCGTAAACAATCTGAGAAGTCAATGAGTACTGATTGATTTCTAAATAGATTCGATACATTGAAAGCGAAAATGCTTATCTATAAATGTATCTAAAGCAGGCTAGTTGCTTTTTTTCAATTTTTTGAAATGCTGCAAGATCTAGTGACTTTAGATTGGGTCTTACAAGGTCAAGTCCCTCTTAGGAGACACTTTGTAAGTCCTTTTTTTAAATATGTTATAAATCGTTCTTACGAGTTTCACGAATGCGTCTTACGTTTTACGACTGCAATTTGTTTAGTTTCCACGCCTGTACATTGTAGGCAATATGATAAATTCAATAGATGTCAAGGCAAAATAATTATTTTTCAGTGTTTCGAAAAGAGTTTAAAGTCATCTATAGTGGGGGAACCAGCCCAATTAGGAAGGTGGTTCTCATCTATCTGACACCACGTGCCACAATGATACCATTCATAGCTTGTAACTTTACGTATCACAAGTGGGTGTTCAGTAATCTTTTGCATAGAGGCATTGTTGGTTTCATCAGTTCGGGGATGACAATCCACTAAACTTTTGGTAATTAATTACTTTACATGGTAACTATAATTATATTCTATTCCAGCTATTCTATTGCCATTATTCTTTCACTAGTTCTACATTTTGACTACGATTCTCTTCGCCCCTCTGGATTGTTCTCCTTTGTTAAGACTAAATTTAATTGTAAATTGTCTTTTAGTAATGTCGACAGCTACATAATGGGATCAGGACAAAAACTGGATATGGATGTGTCAGTATATAACGCAGGCGAAGACTCCTTTGAAACCATGTTGACACTTAGAATTCCCAAAGGCGTTTCTTATGTCAGTATTGATAGGACCGTATCTGAGAACGTCAAAGATTTGGGTATTCTCTGCTCACCGCCAGGTCAGGACAATACCTTAAAATGTGATATTGGTAAGTATACCCAAGTTAAATTTACTTTTATTCAAATAGGAGAAGGCTAGAAAAAAACTGCAATGAATTGGCGTCGAACCGTTTTACCCTCCGGTAACAATCAGAAGTATTTACTAGCACATTAGGGCACGAATCAAACAAATTTTCCACAGCGTAGAATGTAGACTTGTTTCTTATGTAAATTTTATTATTGACAATATTCATTGTTTTAAAAACTATTAAAATTTACTCCTAAATACTATCACTTAGAAGCTTTTAAGTTACAATAAACACCATTTAAGCGAATTATGTCATATTTTGGATACCCAATCAGAGGGAGAAGAGTCAAAAATTAACCATTTAACTCATAGAGTGCTTTATCTCGGAAAAAGTCATTTTTACTTTTGACTAATTAAATAAATAAAAAAAATCAACTGAAAGTAAAGAGCAACAATCGAATCGAACAAACCTCAAACGAAGAAAACTAACAAAACTGATTTTGTATGTGAAGGGATTGCTCCCCTCCTCAATACATACACTTTACGTTAAAGTTTTAACGCTTTTAAATAAGCTTCCTATTCTAACTAAACGGTCCTTGTGTTTTAGGAATCGTTCTTAAAAAAAAAGGAGGAACCGTCGAATTTTAGTGACAAGTATTTACATCGTATAGGCTACTGCTTTGTTGAGAAACTGCGCTTTTCATTGGTTTATTTTGTAAAAGATTTTCATAAGTTAATCAGATTATTTTCTTTTTTAAAAAAGAGTTAACTCATCCTTTGACGTATCTTCAATAACTTATCCTCAATGACGTATCGAACTAATCTTTATGGCGTATTTCCATAATCAAGTCATGTTTTTCCTTTTTAAAGATGAGTTAACTAATGCTTTAACGTACCTTTAACAACGTATCCTTGATGACGTATCTAAATAATCTTTATGACGTTTTTCGTCAGCTAATCACACTGAAAAAAAGAGTTAACTAATGCTTTAATGTATCTTTAATAAGGCATGCTCAATGAAGTATCTAACTAACCTTTACGACGTATTTTCATAAACAGATCAAGTTATTCCTATTTAAAACGATTTAAATAATGCTTTAACGTATCTTTAAAAACGTATCCTCAGTTACGTGTCTAACTAATGTTTATGACGTATTTTCATAAACCAATCACATTATTCCTTTTTAAAAGTTAACTAATTTTTGCGACGTATTTTCATAAGCCAATGACATTATTTTTTTTTAAATCAGTTAACTAATGCTTTAATGTATTTTTAATAACGTATGCTCAATGACCTATCTAACTAATCCTTATGACGTATTTTCATAAGCCAATTACACTATTCCTTTTTAAAAACGAATGAACTAATACTTTAACGTATCTTTAATAACGTATCCTCAATGACTTATCTAACTAATCTTTATGACGTATTTTCATAAGCCAGTCACATTATTCATTTTTAAAAACGAGTTAACTAATGCTTTAACGTATCTTTAATAACGTACCCTCATTGATGTATCTAATTAATCTTTATGACGTATTTTTATAAGCCAATCAGATTATTCCTTTTTAAAAACGAGTTAACTAGTCCTTTGACGTATCTTTAATAACGTATCCTCAATGGCGTATCCAACTGATCTTTATGACGTATTTTCATAAGCAAATCATGTTATTCCTTTTTAAAGACGAGCTAAGTAATACTTTAACGTGTCTTTAATAAGGTGTGCTCAATGAAGTATCTAATTAATCTTACGATGTATTTTCATAAGAAAATCACGTTATTCCTGTTTAAAAATGGTTTAACTAATGCTTTACTGTATTTTTGAAAACATGTCCTCAGTGGCGTATCTAACTAATGTTTATGGCGTATTTTCATAAGCCAAATCGCATTATTCCTTTTTAAAAGAGAGTTAACTAATGCTTTATCGAATCTTTAATAACATATCCTCAATGACCTATCTAACTAATCTTTATGACATATTTTCATAAGCCAATTACATTATTCCTTAATAAAAACGAGTGAACTAACGCTTTGACGTATCTTTAATAACGTATCCTCAATGACGTATCGAACTAATCTTTATGGCGTATTTCCATAATCAAGTCATGTTTTTCCTTTTTAAAGATGAGTTAACTAATGCTTTAACGTACCTTTAACAACGTATCCTTGATGACGTATCTAAATAATCTTTATGACGTTTTTCGTCAGCTAATCACACTGAAAAAAAGAGTTAACTAATGCTTTAATGTATCTTTAATAAGGCATGCTCAATGAAGTATCTAACTAACCTTTACGACGTATTTTCATAAACAGATCAAGTTATTCCTATTTAAAACGATTTAAATAATGCTTTAACGTATCTTTAAAAACGTATCCTCAGTTACGTGTCTAACTAATGTTTATGACGTATTTTCATAAACCAATCACATTATTCCTTTTTAAAAGTTAACTAATTTTTGCGACGTATTTTCATAAGCCAATGACATTATTTTTTTTTAAATCAGTTAACTAATGCTTTAATGTATTTTTAATAACGTATGCTCAATGACCTATCTAACTAATCCTTATGACGTATTTTCATAAGCCAATTACACTATTCCTTTTTAAAAACGAATGAACTAATACTTTAACGTATCTTTAATAACGTATCCTCAATGACTTATCTAACTAATCTTTATGACGTATTTTCATAAGCCAGTCACATTATTCATTTTTAAAAACGAGTTAACTAATGCTTTAACGTATCTTTAATAACGTACCCTCATTGATGTATCTAATTAATCTTTATGACGTATTTTTATAAGCCAATCAGATTATTCCTTTTTAAAAACGAGTTAACTAGTCCTTTGACGTATCTTTAATAACGTATCCTCAATGGCGTATCCAACTGATCTTTATGACGTATTTTCATAAGCAAATCATGTTATTCCTTTTTAAAGACGAGCTAAGTAATACTTTAACGTGTCTTTAATAAGGTGTGCTCAATGAAGTATCTAATTAATCTTACGATGTATTTTCATAAGAAAATCACGTTATTCCTGTTTAAAAATGGTTTAACTAATGCTTTACTGTATCTTTGAAAACATGTCCTCAGTGGCGTATCTAACTAATGTTTATGGCGTATTTTCATAAGCCAAATCGCATTATTCCTTTTTAAAAGAGAGTTAACTAATGCTTTATCGAATCTTTAATAACATGTCCTCAATGACCTATCTAACTAATCTTTATGACATATTTTCATAAGCCAATTACATTATTCCTTAATAAAAACGAGTGAACTAACGCTTTGACGTATCTTTAATAACGTATCCTCAATGACGTATCTAACTAATCTTTATGACGTATTTTATGTTATTCCTTTTTAAAACGAGTTAACTAATGCTGTAACGTATCTTTAATAACGTATCCTCAATGGTGTATCTAACTAATCTTTATGACATATCTTATAGGCAAATCATGCTATTCCTTTTTTAAACCCCTTTTACTAATGTTGAGCAACAAATCTAGGCGGACCTGAAAATAAATTTTCTGGAGACACTCAAAATTTTAAGTAATAGAAGCTTTTGTTATGTAGCAGCTGTATAAAAATAAAAGCTTTTAAGTTAATGTAAATACTATTTTCATTGAATTGTGTAATGTTTGACAATATTTTTCATGCTTTCTTGCTTAAATGTTTGTCCTTTTCCTAATTTTTACACCACTGTATCAATGGTCATAAAATTACTGCTTTATTTATACAGCCAACTAATTCTGAATTGGACTGAATCAGAATAAACCAACTGTTTAAATTATGGTAACATTTAAGTTTTATATTTACAGCCAAATAATTCTGAATTTGACTTAACCTGAATACACTACTACTACTACCACTACTAGCAATTCAATGCAGCACCAAGCCACTGACACGGCAACGCACTCTTCTCCGTCCCAATCTATTCAAAACCTCCTTTTTACACCCTCCCACGAAGTTTGAATTTTCCTTAAATTCTTCCTTAAGACCTTTTCGAACCCCAGGTGGGAACGACATACTTTTCATTTGGTCTTTGATGGATATCCTCCAAGAAAGGAAGATATTTGGCAATCTGTCATCCTTCATCTGCAAAACTTGTCCTAGCCATCTGAACGTCTCTCTCATTATAACCCTAGAAAGCAGGAAAGGGCCGTATTTTTCATACCACTTACTGTTTTAAATACGGTTATTCAGACGGGTACCCGATAGGATCCGTACACATTTATTCTCAAAAACACCTACAAAATCCTATTCCAAAGGTAGATATAGAGCAAAATCTTGGGAGGAGGGATGTGACAAGGGTGCCAATAATTGACAAATTTATTTACAAAAAGAGTGAATAACGGAAAAAAACACGGGATGAGGGTGCCAAATAATATCTCGGGGGTAAATTTGGTAAGAAAAGTATGAAATTAGTAGTTTTTTCACCACCCAGTACAACTTAAACGTAATTCAAAATCAAAGACTCTGCTCGTTTGTTTGTAGTTAAATGCAAATTAAAAACCATAAAAATATGAAACTGCTAAGCAAAATGTATCTTCTTCTCGCTTTTCTGTTTGGTTTTATTCGTTTAAATGTCAAAAATTTTGAATCAGGATCCCTTGTTTCTGAAGGCTGATTAAGTTGTCTTTCTAGTAAAAAAGGCATACGTTTATTTTAATATTTTTATTTTTTGCCTCGTAGAGAATTTAGTCCTGAAACTACTTAATGTTCAGAATCATGTGAACTAGGATTCTGATACAGTGCAGATGGATTACATTTTCACCTTTAGCCTATTGTAGTTAAGTGTAAACAAAAAACCACACAAATAGAAAGATGGCAAGAAACAAAGGAATGATCCTTTATTTCTTCCACTTGCTTGTTTGTTTGATTTTATTCTTTTAATTGCCAAAAAACTTTGAATCAAAATCCGTGTTTCTGAACATTGATTGATTTGTGTTTCTAGTAAAAATAGCAAAGAATTTTTTTTACACATCTTTATTTTTTTTGGTTCTTAAAGAAGTTTTAATTAGGCCTGGAACTAAGTGCATCAGAATCCCGAGAAGTAGGATTCTATTGTACTACCGATTGATTACATTTTCACATTTAGCCTACTGTAGCTGAGTTCAAACGAAAAATCATAAAAAATGAAAAGATGCTAAAAAAACTCTCAGTCCTCTTTTTCCTCTTGTCGCTTGCCTATTTTGGTTTTATCTGTACATTATATATATATATATATATATATATATATATATATATATATATATATATATATATATATATATATATATATATATATATATATATATATATATATATATATATATACAAAATAAAAAGAATACATTCATGATAAATAAAAAATGTATGAATAAAAATAAATCCTTGTTTTTGAGTCTGATTAAGCTTTGTTTCTTTTTGTTGTTTTTTTCCAATTTTTATTATTTTATACTTTTAGCCCATGGCAAATAATTAGTCAACTGCCAAATGGCTGTACCCGTTTCTATTATGAAGTAATAATTTGAAATTGGTTGATAAGTTTTCATCTTTACAACTCTTTTCAAATTAAAAATGAATAATAAGAATAAATAATAACGAGTATCTGGCATGTACGCAACGCGAACGCTTTCGTATCCATAGCCTTAAGAAACGTCGTGTTTTTTACGTAATTCGTATATTTTTTGCGTTTCCTCTAAGTTCTATCCTGATCGTTTTCCCAAGCCTGAGTAATGTAAAATACAACTTTTAGAATGGAATTTTTGTAGGTAACCCTTTACCAGCTGGAAGGACTGCTAATTTCAAGATCGTGTTGCAACCTTTAGCTGGACCATCCCGTGCAGCTGCAGCAGCTATTGAAGCAGCAACTGGTGAAAAGCCAAAGTCATCCCTAACTTTTGTCTTAGAAGCCAATTCTACGAATCCAGAAAATGAGGAGGACTTGGATGATAATGTCCGCTACCTTTCGGTTCCTATTAAAGTTGAAACTGAGTTGATAATTCGGGGGTAAGACTCTTATTGTTTATTAAGGCCAAAAATCTTGCAAAAATAATATCTATAAGTGTAAGGTTTTTTTTCTCTAAACCATTTTCTTCTTCGTTGTTTTCATGTAGCTCCAAGTGTAGCTCCAAGACAAAAAAATCCTGGCAGTTCTAGGAGGTTTTCTACAAATATGTTTGAGTTCTTTAATGTAAGATTTATTTCTTTCCACATTTGCTTCATAGTGAAGTGAAGTGAAGGTAGGTAGGTTTTATTTTAATCCACAATATAAAAAAATAAAATGACAACACTAATAAATTATTGCAGCAAAAAGAAAGTCCTAAGGACTTGTGCTGAAAATTCGTATTATGATTTATATCTTATAAATAAATATATGAACATATCATCTCATGATTATCCCCCTAGCCTATCTTATATACAAAAAACAATAACACATACACATGAACACAACGCAACAAAATAATCCTATTAAATATTATTTACCAGTTCCAACCCCCACCCCAAGAAACTGCGAAAAAAGACATCATAAACAGACATCGAAAACCTCCCGCCCTTCAAAATCTATTAGTTAAATAAAATGTTTTCAATTTATTTTTAAACCCATATAAAGTGACAGACTCCCTGATGCTAGCCGGCAGATTATTCCAAACAGAAGGCCCCAGATAATGAACCATGTATGATGATCTGACTGTTTTTCTATTTTCATGGCTTAAAAGTTGTGAATTTCTTGTATTATAATTATGGTGCTCCTGATTCATGGAAAAATAATCATGAAAATAATAATTCATGCACTGGATCACAAAAATTGATGCCTGGTAGTCACAAATCTGACCAACATTTAAATATATCACGTATTTTTTACATTATTTCGTGCAAATTTGATAATTCGTAATGTTTATGTAGGTGTAACTATGTAAATATAATGTAAATATGTAATGTAATACAATAAAAATGGGTAGGTCGAGGAAAATTCTCCATAAATACCCCTCTCCCATGAAATCAGATAGTATAGTGAAACTTGGCTAAATTACGATGCATTAAAGGTACATAGATGCTCTAATGATTCACTTCTTTCTAAAATTTTCTCTTGAAAATGTAGTCATTTGTGGTTAGCTGTAGTTTCTTTCCAGAAATTTTTTTTTTTTTTTTATCTTGGAAAGTGGTCTCCAAAAACGTTCCTGAGTTTGCGTAAAGTGTGGGTCTTATGTGAATTGAGAGTCACCATTGCCATAATTAGAATTGTGGCGCTTCATTAGATTAGGTAAAGTAGAATTGATTTTAAAGAAATTTGAACTTTAAAAGTTCAAGTAAAAAGGATATATTAAAAAAGTACTTAAATTTTTAAAAGTACTTCAAAAATTTCTCAACCAAATTTCGTTCTTAAAAGAAAAAGAAAAGAAAGGTACTTAAGTAAAGTTGAATTAATTTGAGAAAAAAGTCTAACTTTGAAAATTGGTGGCACTATACTTCTGTCATCTAATTGAACATGTTAATTATTGTTCAATTTTTTCAAATTCAACTATCTTAACCCACGATTTGCCTTTTGTGTGTGTTCTAATATTCTGAAACACAGCTAAAGATTGGACCATTTATGCCCTTGGTATGATGTCTGTTTCTGTCCATGAGTTCGAAATGTCAAAATATTTCTCTTACCCTTTCTAAGTAAGGATCTTAGACTTTACAAAATCCTGTTATTTAAATTGGAAATTACCCAGAATATAAAAAAGTGATATAATTAAAAAATTTAGATAAATTAAAAAATAGTTTTTAAGACGTCATTTTAGACGTGTTAACTTCTTGTAAGGCGTCATGAATGTAGATACCGGTAAGAGCCAAATTTACTATCAGATTTCACATCATTCGGAGAAAAAATATTTTCCGGTGGACGAATGTTTGGTTCCTTTCTGCTTCGGATTGTGATTTTTTCTGTTAGACTTCAAATAGTTTCTAATCTTAAATAACCCTCCCATAGTCCTTAATCATTATAATTTACCCTCATAAAATGTCTTTGTAGACAACAAAGAACACATTTTGCCAAATTTCTACTATTTTGTTCAGTTTGACTTGCCCTATTGATTCTTTGTGAAAAGCGGTCCAGTCTAGGAATTTACGGAGGTCGATGGAAGTCCTATGTGTATTAAAAATTCTGCGAATAATTGCTCCCCCTTTCAATATCGTGGTTCTTATAGAAAATAAAACATATTTGGTTTACCCTGCACTATTTTGTATAATTCGGTAAACCATTTTGTACAATTATAGTTTTGCGTACACCCCTATACCGTACCAATTTAATTACATTTTTCAAAACATTACGGGAAAAAAAAACATCATACCTATAAATATCAAATTTAAAGTAAACCTTTAGTTTTCCACTTTATACCTTGTATTCCAAGAATATTGCGATATTAGCGTAAATTTCTGTTTGACTTTAACTCCACTTTTTCCATATTGCGCTCCTGAACTTTGTTTAAATACATTCTAAGACAACACTGGCTATACATGAAGCATGAAACAAAGAGAAGAAAGTAAATAATAAGTGAAAAATAAAACCAAATAGATGAGAAAAAACCAGGATTTTGTCAGCTAGTAGTAAACTACGAAAACGAAAACAAGCAAATATTTCGACAAGGACCTCCGCAAATAAAAAACATACAAAGACAAAATCTAACCTTTTGAAGTGAACACTACAAGAAGAGAAAAGACACTGAATCAAAAAACCTATTTTTTTTATCGCAATTGCCTCTCTGAAAAACGGCGGTAGGCCATTTACAGTGGATATCAAATTCGCCTCTTCGAAAGAACTAAATGATCAGGGCTTTCAAAAATATGGAGGGTCATAGCAGAATCAATTGTATTTTCAAACCTCAGGGACTTATCTATTGAGGTTTTGTGTTCATGTAATCGTTCTCCCAGTTGTTGATGGGTCCTGCCAATGTAAAATTTCCCACCTGAACAGAGGACTCTGTAGACACCACTACCCAGTATAGGGTCGGCTTTTTCCTTTCCTGTGTTCATAAAATGTTCAACTTTCTATTCAGTTTTAAAAGAAATAGTGAGATTATGTTTTTTTTTAATATATTCAATAAGGTGGATTGGGTAGCTAATGCAAAATATAATATCTTTAAAATTCAGATTTTACATGATTACGTGAAAAGATTTTTAGTACTCTGTCGACTAAAGATATTACTCTCCCCCTTTTTACTGAAGGAGGGTGATGTGACGAGAAATGTAGATAACGATCAGTATGGATCGGCTTTTTATATATAGACAATTCAAGGATAGGAGTATAATAAAAGTATAATTAAAACATCCAAAAATGGGAGCTTTCCTGAATCTTCTACTTCTATTGTGAATTGAAGATTTGAGTCAAAAGTGTTCAAATGTGCCAAAAATCTTTTCAAGGGAAAACTATTCAAAGCATATTGTTCTATGAAATTTATGTAAAAAATTGCCAAATAGGGAGATAAAACAGTGCCCATTGGGAGACCCATAATCTGAAGAAAACATTTAAAGAATGTAATAGTACTACTTTATTTTCTTTACTCTCGTCGAGTAGTGATAAGAATTGTGCGTCAGGTATTGGTCTAGCTAAGGGCTTTGTCGTGAGTAAAACGACTGTTACATTTGGAATCAGAGTGTTCACCTTGTCCGTTCGTAATGAAACGGAAACGCTCATTCAAGAAGTAATGTGATTGACTCCTAATATACTCAGCCAAAACTGAGGCCCCGAAAAGGTATTTTCTGAAAAATATTATATATTAATTATGTCTTATAATATTATCTAATATACAATATTATTATAATAACATATAATATTGTGAAATTATATATTATAACATAGCATTATAGTATAATATCTTTTTACATTATAATAGAATAATATCATTATAGTATTATTTTACATTATAATATTATATTATAATTCAATATTATATTATAGTTATACATTATTATGTCTTAATTATGTGTTATGTCTTAACAAAGCTTTTATCTTATAGGCTTTCTCAGCCAGATACGGTGTATTATAACAAGTCATTGTATGAGAAAACACCTAAGGTTCACGAGTCTGAGATAGGCCCGGAAGTAATGCACATATATGAGATTATCAATAAAGGACCTTCAGATATTAGTCAAGCAGAAGTACACATTTTATGGCCTTCCATGAATTTAGCTGGTAAGTTCTTGGACTCCAATTTTCGGCTTTAATGTGCATAATCACTCATATATTAATTGATCCAGTCACTATTTCTGCTCTACTTGCTTAACGTCATCTATATAGGAAATGTCTGTTGTTTATAATGTGACGGCTTTATTTTATCATTTTTTGTTTTAAGATTTAAAAATATTAAAATATGGCTATGTATATTAATGAAGTCCAACGGATGAATTTGAGTCTTAATTTCGTTCTTTGCTTATCGATCAAAAACTTTTTACTTTTATTTTGTAGTCGATATGGTGTCCTTATACACTAATAGGGGACAAATTTATGGTTCAGGTTGTAGATGTATTAATTGCTCAGGTGGTGGGACAAAAGCTTCTTTTTCTTCCAACGTGAAAACAGTTGTAAATATCCATTTTTGTGTCTTGTCTCATATGATCGTCCAGGCTGTTGATTTTCACCCTTTGTGGATTTCATTTGTTCGGGCTGTTCTCTTGGTCTTACCACAGTTAATTGTTCAGGTGGTTCCAACTAATTATATATGTTTTTTGTCGTTGATTGTGTGTGGCTGTGCTGTTTGGCCTGTGTGGTTGTGTGGATGGGTGGGGTTGGGGCCTCATTCAGGTGCTGGTCTATGTTGGTCGCTAATCTAGGAGGGCGGTTTTCCCTTTCTCCTTCTGTCTCTCTCTTTTTTAATGTGTTTTTGCTGTTGCATTGATGATTTCTCTTATCGTTATATATATATATATATATATATATATATATATATATATATATATATATATATATATATATATATATATATATATATATATATCTATCTATATATATAAAAATAAGTTGTCTGTGTGTGGATCTGTGGATCTGTGGATCAGGTGACGTCACCTGAAAAAACTGGATCAGGTGACGTCAAAACTGAAAAACTAAAAAAAGGCAAAAACTACAAAAAAAAACTAAAAACTAATAAAAAAAATAAAAAAGCTAAAAAACTAAAAAAACTAAAAAAAGGCAAAAACTACAAAAAAAACTAAAACTAATAAAAAAGCTAAAAAACTAAAAAAAGGCAAAAACTACAAAAAAAACTAAAAACTAATAAAAAAAATAAAAAAGCTAAAAAACTAAAAAAACTAAAAAAAGGTAAAAAACTAAAAAAACTAAAAACTAAAAAAAAACTAAAAAAAAGGAAAAAACTGAAAAATAAGCTAAAATAAAGGTAAAAACCAATAAAAAACTAAAAAAAAACTGAAAAAACTAAAAAAAGGCAAAAACTACAAAAAAAACTAAAAACTAATAAAAAAAGTAAAAAAGCTAAAAAACTAAAAAAACTAAAAAAACTAAAAAAAGGTAAAAAACTAAAAAAAATAAAAAATAAAAAAAAACTAAAAAAAAGGAAAAAACTGAAAAATAAGCTAAAATAAAGGTAAAAACCAATAAAAAACTAAAAAGAAAAAAAGGAAAAAACTAAAAAAAATTTTCATCTAAAAAACTAAAAAAACTAAAAAAGGTAAAAACTAAAAGAACTAAAAAAGAAAAAAATAAATGACGACACTCAAAGAGAAAGCGACCAGGACAAAAGGAATGTTCGATTAGCAATCAACAAAGCACCGGGACACAGGGAGTATAAATGACGACCAGGACATAAGTAAAAAAAAAAAACTAACAAAACTAAAAAGAAGGTAAAAACTACAAAAAAACTAAAAAGAAAAAAACTAAAAAAAGGCAAAAACTACAAAAAAAAACTAAAAACTAATAAAAAAGCTAAAAAACTAAAAAAACTAAAAAAAGGCAAAAACTACAAAAAAACTAAAAACTAATAAAAAAAATAAAAAAGCTAAAAAACTAAAAAAAACTAAAAAAACTAAAAAAAGGTAAAAAACCAAAAAAACTAAAAACTAAAAAAAACTAAAAAAAGGAAAAAACTGAAAAATAAGCTAAAATAAAGGTAAAAACCAATAAAAAACTAAAAAAAAAACTGAAAAAACTAAAAAAAGGCAAAAACTACAAAAAAAAACTAAAAACTAATAAAAAAAGTAAAAAAGCTAAAAAACTAAAAAAAATAAAAAATTAGAAAAAGGTAAAAAACTAAAAAAAATAAAAAATAAAAAAAAACTAAAAAAAAGGAAAAAACTGAAAAATAAGCTAAAATAAAGGTAAAAACCAATAAAAAACTAAAAAGAAAAAAAAGGAAAAAACTAAAAAAAATTTTCATCTAAAAAACTAAAAAAACTAAAAAAGGTAAAAACTAAAAGAACTAAAAAAGAAAAAAATAAATGACGACACTCAAAGAGAAAGCGACCAGGACAAAAGGAATGTTCGATTAGCAATCAACAAAGCACCGGGACACAGGGAGTATAAATGACGACCAGGACACAAGTAAAAAAAAAAATTAACAAAACTAAAAAGAAGGTAAAAACTACAAAAAAACTAAAAAGAAAAAAAAACTAAAAACTAATAAAAAACTAAAAAATCTAAAAATCTAAAAATCTAAATAAACTAAAAAAGAAAAAAAAAGGAAAAAAATAAAGGAGAAAAACAAAACTAAAAAACGAATGTATATACAGACCGGGACACCGGGATACAAATGACGACCGGGACACAGGGAATATAAATGACGACCGGGACACAGGGACACAACTACAACGGGGACACCGGGGGAAACAGGGGGATATAAATGACGACCGGGACACCGGGACAGGGAATGGTCGATTAGCAATCACCATCAGCAAAGCTCAAGGGCAATCATTAGAATCATGAGGTATAGATCTGAATACAGATTGTTTTCCCATGGACCATTATATGTTGCATGTTCAAGAGTCGGTAAACCTGACAATCTATTTATATGCAAAGACAATGGGACAGCAAAGAATGTTGTATATTCGCAAGTTTTACGTAGTTAAAACCATATATATATATATATATATATATATATATATATATATATATATATATATATATATATATATATATCTATATTCACAGGTGGGACATAGGGACACAACTACAATGGCGCGTAACTATTATGGCGCGTAGCGACTTACGCGCGCGGGGGGGCTTGGGGGGGGGGCGCGAAGTGCCCCCACCAACTAGGTGTTGGGGTGGTGCGAAGCGCCACCCCAACAGCTAGTATATATATATATATATATATTTTTATTTACATTTTATATTTTAATTTTCTAGTATATTAATTTAATTATCAATATTTAAGGTAGAAATCATCTAATTTTAGGTGATCATTTATTATATCTGGTTGATTTCCCAGAAATAACGGGTCCTGCAGAATGCTCAAAGATAGAAGTCAATCCTCTTCGACTTCAGGTAAGTCTTTCTTTTAAATCACGATGTGATATTTTGATGATAAAAAAAAATATTAAAACCTTCAAACACGTAAAAAAACGATCTGACGAGATAACAACCAAAATTTGAACAAAATTAGGAACGTCGTTGCATATTGAACATTATTCCATGGCCACTGACTGGAAGAAAAATGAAGAGTATAGTTAAAGAGTTGAATGATTAAGGTGATGCTTTCTTTATGTTCAGCAAATTGTGTTACATGGGTTAACTCATCATCCGCTTTTTAGCTATATTGTATAATGCAACATTGTGCTAAAATCTTGCCATATTACCACCCTACCTCTTTGGTGTGGGTGCAGTTTACATTTTGCAGTTTTCATTTACAGTCATGTCAATCGGCTTGGGAAAGGATCACATAAGCTAAAACTATTATACAAACCAGCATTTCAAATTTGAAAAATGAAGCAAAATTCTGGCTCCTGCCACTTCAACCCCTCACTTTACTTGAGGGGTTTTTACTTTCGTATCGTTTACATTTATGTGAATAAACTAGGAAAAATGCATTAAAGTCAGAAATATTGTACACATTGCCATTTGAAATTTAAAGAATATATAAAAAATTATATTCTTCCATCCCACTTTATTTGAGCCCAGTCTAATTTCGTATATATGAGACAACTATCTCACAAATGCGAATTCTAAAGTTGCGTACTACATTAACACTCGGAGCTGTTTCTAATTTTCATTGTTATTGTTTTATCAGTATTCCACTAGAAATCAGCCTCCTCTTGGTGAAATGCCGATTTTTAGTAGCTTTTGGGAGTAATTAGTACGTCGTTCACAGGCTACATAGGTAAATGTCAGAAAAGGCAACCTACTACTACTAATAACTCACTACCGCACCAAACTGCCTGAGGCCAACACAGCTACGCACGCTCCTCCTCCAACCTAATCTATTCAAGGCCTCCCTCTTTACACCCTCCCAGGAAGTTCCCATTTCCTTCAAATCTTTATTTATGACATACTCTCAACCCAGAAAAGGACGACCTGCTTTCCCTGTAGCCCCAGACGGTTGGCCAAAAAGGACAATCTTTGGCAATCTGTCATCCTTTATCCGCAGAACGTGGCCTAGCCATTTCAACCTTTCTTTCATTATATCCCTAGAAAGCGGGATTGAACCCAATTTTTCGTACAACCTATTGTTTGAAATACGGTCAGTCAGCCGGGTACCCAGAACAATCCGTAGGCAATTTCTCTGGAAAACATCTAGTAAATTTTCGTCTGCTTTTCAGAGCGCCCATGCTTCAGAGCCATATTTGACCACTGTCATCACTGTAGCTTCCAATATTCTAATCTTGGTTTGCAGACTTATCTTCCTATTCTTCCAAACTTTTTTTTAACTGTGAAAAAACACCCTGAGCCTTAGCTATTCTACTTTTAACATCTTCATTGCTCCCACCGTCTTTACTAATAATACTACCAAGGTAAGTGAAACTGCCAACCCGATCAATCTCTTCGTTACCCAACGCCACTTTTTCATCTTCACTTATTCCTAGCCTTAGTAACTTAGTCTTCTTAACATTAATTTTCAAGCCTATATCGACACCCTGAGCTCGCAAAACCTCTAAAAAGTTCATTCATTTTGCTCACACTTTCATCTAATATGCTTAAATCATCAGCATTATATAAGTCCAGTGGAGTTTTTCCTCCCCATTTGATTTCGTGGTCTCCAATTGCCTTTCCTGTGCTCCTTTAGACGAAGTCCATCAAAATGATCCATATAAAGGGTGATAGAACACAACCCTGCTTAACTCCCGATTTAATACAAAACCAGTCCACAATGGCGCATATTTCGTGAATCAGTAGAATGTAAGACAAACTATGTTTATTTGAAGGCTTTTAGCTATTGGTACCTGGTTCATTACACTATATTACGCTGATACCCATTCTGTCTAGATCAATAGCTCCATGTCCTTCCTTAGCTGCGTCCGTCATATCCTGTTCCAAGGAAGATAAGCAAACGGAGAACGAGCAATGGTGTCAATAATCTTTATGCTCGTTAAATATATTTGAAGAAATTTTTGATGGATCTTGACCACATTTAGTTAAAAAAAAAGTTAAAAATTTTTGAATAGATTTTTTTGTCTTTTTTAAAATGTCAAAAGAAAATTGGAGTTCAAACAGTTTAACAGGTCTCCTGTAAACACTTTGTTTTCATTAAAGGCTTTTACAGTTATTTTTTGTATGTTTATACCGTCCGGTTAATTTATTTATTTATTTTTGTCCGGTAGTGCATTCTTGCACTAGTGAATTTTTAGTCTCATTTCATTGTCTAGATTGAACGGTGCACGCATCGCTTATGACATTATTACAATTCTATTGATGAATCTCAATCCATTTGTTTTACATACCATTTTAAGGTCACGTTTACTTAAGACGTCCAACAGCTGCTTTATACTATTATGGAAAGGGTTTTTGATTATATTTATTGGTAAATTTTATATCATTGGGAAGAGATTTTTTTTTTTTTTTTTCAGTAGGATGATGAGTTGTTACCCAAGAATAGCTGCATTGTATGGGAAAGAAATCTCGATATTTCAGGAGCTGTATGTCTAACTACTCAGTTTAGCCTGAGTTGAAACCAAGGTTTAGAGTCAACCCCCTAATGTTGAGAATGTAAAATGAGCTCAACTCGAAGATTGACTTGTCACAAGGCCATCCCTTGTCCTAAACGTTAGATAAAACTTGGCATTTTGCAATGGTGTACAAAACCATTTATGTTAAACAGCCTTGGCAATTATCTTCAAAGTAACTTTCTAGAAGAAAACAAACAACAATAGTTGAAATGTATATAAAAAAAAACAAAAAGCAATGTAAACATTTTACAGCGAAAGTTCCTATTACCCAATTTAAATTGAATTTGAACTGAAATTAAATTGAAGTTTCGGGTCAATCTCTGATATTCTAAATTCAGCTCAAACCAAAGTTTAGCTCGGTTTGGAGTCTTTCTTAGTCCTAATTAATATAGAAAGACTATTTTGTATACGCTAATAGTCTGATTATTAATGTTTTAATAATATTTACCTCTGTCCCACGGAAAGCGTTTTAATTTTTCATTTCTGAAATTTTATGCAGAAAATTGGCTGCATAATACATATAATAGTTTTAATGTATATATTGGTTTAAATACATAGTTATTTAATTGGTGCTCCAATGGCTAATTGATATTTTTTTTTTTTTTTTAGCAAGGGAAATAATGTATCAAATTGTAGAAGGCTTTATTTATTTGCAGTCTTACAGTGTTTTCTATTTAGTATTTGAGGGTAAAAAATTCTCAAGCAAAATATTTTATTGTTCTTTATCTAAATCTATGTTGCGTAAAATATGGGACATACGGTCTAATTATTTTAGTTATTATTTTATATTAATTTTATTAAGTGATTAATTCTTTATATTAATTTTTATTTTTATTTCAATTTATTATGATCATTTATTAGTATTAATTATTTTAGTGTTGATTTATC
Source organism: Artemia franciscana (assembly GCF_032884065.1). Taxonomy (NCBI): domain Eukaryota; kingdom Metazoa; phylum Arthropoda; class Branchiopoda; order Anostraca; family Artemiidae; genus Artemia; species Artemia franciscana. Next base: position 9,922,794 of record NC_088870.1, on the reverse strand, counting down.
TCTTTTATTTACTAAAAATCTTATAAGTTCATCAATTTCATTTATCATATATGCTAATATTCTGATTATTAATGTTTCGATAATGTTTACTTTTGTACCTCGGAAAGCATTTTAATTTTTAATTTTTAAAGTTTCCTCGTCCAAAGATGAAAGTTCGAAAGTCGGCTGACACTTTTAGATTGTGGAGTATGGATTAACTTTATATATTAAAATTTGTGAATGCAATTTTCAGAACCAAATCTCTCTATTTTCGCTTGTCTTATTCTCATTTGGATTTTTCACAAGAAGAACAGTTTGATTATTAAAGCTTTCTATTGGTCTATTCGATATATTTTCAAAATCATTGTTAACAGTCATATGGTATGATGACTACCCTAATTTTTCTACCCAGATAATAACCATATTTATTCAAATTTAGTTTGAAATATTTACCATTCAATGGTGTTGACTGTTTGACTATCCGTTCTATATTTTTTTTTAATTGTGCACCCTAAAGACGAGCATGCTCCACGGTTCTTTTTTTTTCAAAGTGAAAATGATACAGTCTAAACCCGACTGACGTAATACAACATTATACAGATTACTATTTTGTATTTCCTTGTCTGGAGTCGAACCAATACGTACTGTCGAAGTGTAAAAATTGCTTTTATACCGAAGCGTCTTTTTATTTTCATTAATTTTGTGAATTTCTGGATAAAAAATTTAACTTATCTTTACCAGTACCTGTTACCTTTGATGTGATTATTTACTTTAATTTTGGCTTGTTTCGGGTTTCAATTATTCTTTAAAGATGATTTTTGGTCGTTCTATATTTCAATTATTATAGGAGTTCACAGGCCTTAAGTTTTATGTGGCTTGTCACTTTTCCTTGAAAAACTTATTTTTTGGATTCTTTTTTTTTCTGATTGCCAAAGTTTTGAAATTAGTAAATATGAATATTTCCTCAGTTATTAGTTTTTATCGAAATATCAGTATCTAAGTTAAATTTTTTAGTTGCAAAAGTCGATCTGAGTGTGGTGTCTGATTGCGTTTTGAAAATTTATTATGTAAATGTTAAATTAAAAAGTTAATTTAAATGGTAACTTTCCACCTGAAAAATTCGGAGTAAAATCTTTGATTTAACTTTTCAGCTGGATGACAAACGTGCTGCGGCTGTAGAGAGTGCATCTCCCCTGGATGGCAAGTTGTATTCCCAAGAAGAAAGATTGAAGTCAAAAATTCACACAGCTACACAACACAGCTCACATGGCACTGCTCGTCATGCAACACATTCTGTCACTAAGCACACATCACAACCTAATAAGTCAAAGTTAGGTAAGCAATTTGATGAGTACACAACATCCAAGACAACATATATTGACCCAACTGGTAAGAAAACTGTACTTGAAGTTGTTGAAGATGATGATGATGATTCACCGATCACTGTAATTTTGCCCGATGAAACTACCTTGAATAAAAATAAAGAAAAAGACACAACTTTCCAGAATTATGGATGGGTAACAACAGTTGATTCAGGAGGTAATTCAGGGAGTAATTCTGTAATTCACGAAGGTTCAAAAGTAATTAATAAACATCAGTCAAGTAGTGAACTTGAAAAAATGCAAAGTGAATTGGAAAAGGAGAGATGGCAAGAAGAAAATAGATTGAAAGCGGAAGAGAAACGATTAAAAATCGAACGATTACGAATTGAAGAAGAAGCTCGTAGAATTAAAGGTTTGAATATTCCAGAACGTAAACAAATTGAGCAGCAACTCCGATTTGAAGAAGAGCAAAGAAGAGTCATGGAAGTTGAAAGAGCGAAGCAGCAAGCCATTGCAAGAGAAAGAGAAGATCGCCTCCGTCTGGATAGAGTGCAACAAGAAAAGGAAATAGCTAAACTTCGAGAAAGAGAGGATTTACTGAGACTAGAAGAAGAAAGATTAAGACTGCAGAATAAACTAAGAGAGGAAGAGGAGCTAAAATTAGAAGCAGAAAGAATACGACTTGAAGAAGCGAGATTATTATATGAAGAAAGGCTGAGGCAAATCCGTATTGAGCTTGATAAACGACAGAGTCAACGGATTTTGGATGAAAGGAAGAGACAAGAAGAAGAACGACTTAGACTGAAAGAGGCTAATGAAAGGTGAGCCAATTAATTCTAGTATTGTTTAAAGGAAAGTAAGTGGACATAGAATACATAGAAATTATAGATAGATAGATTGGATAGAAAAAGAGATCTGAAATAAGTAGAAAACATCAGTTTTGCCAAAAATAAGTAATCCTAAAAAGCCTTTTTTACCTATCAATATCTCAAACTAATTTGAAATTTGGGTGTGTCAAGTTTTTCTTTTGTTGAATAAGTTCACCGCATCGTATAATATATAGCTTGTGCCTTTTAAGGTTCCCTCCTAACAACACGAGCAAAGAGTATGGGTAACTTGGAAGAGTAGAAACGCTAGTGTCGACAGTAAAAAGTATCTTACATTTGGATAAGACTTTAATCTCCAATCGGTTTCTCGATCACTCCAGAAATACTCCCCTCTGTGGAAATTATTTCCTAGAAAACAAAACACGCAGAAAAGAAGCCCCTGGATAATTCCCCCTGAACATCTTCACATAAAAAATTGGCAAAGAGAATGTAAGACAATTAAAAATTTCCCTCCCAAATTTCCCTCCCAAAGGAAGATCCTCCCCATAGAAATTCATCCAAGCACAGCCCCAGCCCCATAAAATGTACACTGCCAATAACAAATACTGTACGTAAACAATGAGCGAATTTCATAACTTATAGGCCTCTCCCGCTGGACCGGGGGGGGGGGTAATTTTACATCTAAAGACATAGTTTTTTGATCTTTCAAACACACTGAACAAAATGGCTATCTCAAAATTTTGCTGAGATCACTTTGGAAAATAAATGGGTGTGTGATGGGGGCCACTTATCCTTTTATCTTTTTTGTCACTTTAAAAGGGCATTAAAAGTTTTAATTTTCGTTTCAATGTGCTCAATCCCAATCTTTTTGGACCATTACTTCAACACGATCACCCCTGAGAAGAAGAAAAAAACAATTAAACACGCGTTCGTGATCTGTCTTCTGGCAAAAATAGAAAAATTCAACAATTTTGTATGTAGGAGCTTGAAACTTCTACAGTTGAGTTTTCGGGTACGCTGAATCTGACAATGTGATTTTCATCAAGATTCCTTGAATTTTATGAGGTGTTTTACGCCTATTTCAAAAATAAAGCAAATTTTCTCAGGCCCGTAACTTTTGATGAGTCGTCGATGAATTTTACATATTTGGAATCAGCATAGAAAGCTGGTTCTTTTGATGTATCTATTGATGTCAAAATTCTGTTTTTTAGAGTTTTGTTACTTTTGTGCCAGGTCACTCCTTACTTGCAGTTCGTTACGCCGAACTGTTTGATTCGCATATTTAACTTGTGTTGTCGTCTTCGAGATAAATTATCACTTTATTTATCCTATTACCTAATCGAGAGGGGACCCAAAAATTTGACTTGATTGGGACTAAGACCCAATAATTCACCCAAAGAGAAGGGGATGGAGATAATCCAACCCAATAAGATCCAATCCAAGACCCAATAATTCACCCAAGGAGAAGGAAGTGAAGATAATTACATGTATAAAAATCTGCTTAGCAAACAGAAAGAAAAAAAAATCACTGAAGATACAAAAAATCACCCAAAAAAACCACTGGATATGCAGAAATTACCCAAATAATTATCGAAAATTCACTAAAGATGCAAAAAATATCCAAATTATGAGTTCTAAAATAATGTATTCTTCGTTATATAATTTTTAGCAGTTGAAGTGTGTTTCTTGATCATTTCAAAATTGATAAAATGGGTGCTTTATTAATCCTGTGTTTTAAAATCAAATTCTCAATTTAGTTTAGAAATAAATACGAATCGTTCATTTATAAATATATAATCAATAGATCAAACAAACAATACATGGGTTTATAATATTCATTAGTTTACAGATGTAGGAATTACGTATACTTGGGGGAAATTTTACGCTTGTTTTTGAACGAATTTTATTTCGCTGAAATAGTAGTTTGTAAAATTAAATTGAATAATTTGACTTCTTGCACAATTAATTTTTAGCAGTTGAAGTGTGTTTCTTGATCGTTTCAAAATTGATAAAATGGGTGCTTTATTAATCCTGTGTTTTAAAATCAAATTCTCAATTTAGTTTAGAAATAAATACGAATCGTTCATTTATAAATATATAATCAATAGATCAAACAAACAATACATGGGTTTATAATATTCATTAGTTTACAGATGTAGGAATTACGTATACTTGGGGGAAATTTTACGCTTGTTTTTGAACGAATTTTATTTCGCTGAAATAGTAGTTTGTAAAATTAAATTGAATAATTTGACTTCTTGCACAATTAATTTTTTTTTTCAGATATCAAAGTTCAGCACAACGTGGGTCACCAGGCCAAGGTGAAACTGAAGAAGAAAGACGGAATAGATGGCGTTTAGAATACGCAAGACGAACGGGCAATTTGGACGAAACAGAAGAAGAGAGACAGGCTAGATGGCAGTTGGAACAGGACCGTTTAGCTGAGGAAGACGGCTTACGACTTACACATTATCAAACTTTACAAACTTCGGGTAATGAAGATTTTAGCGATTTGGATTCTGATGGCTGGAAAACAGTGCACAGATCTACCCAGCACAATGATCTCGGAAATGGAACTCGGACACTAACCAAAACGGAAACGAAAAGACGAGTAACGACTACAAGAAGAAAATTGAAAGACGGGGTTGTGGTAGAAGAATCAAGCTCTGTTTGGGATAATCCTGAACCAACATCTAAAGCTAGAAGAAGAAGAGCCAGTGATGCAGAACTTGAAGTAAGTAATTTGGTTATTTTAGGATATCAGGTTAGCCAAGGTGTATAATTCAGTTAGCTCCAAGGAACAAACGTAAGATTGTACAGTAGATTGCAACGGTGGTTCTGATCTCACTTGTGCCTGGGGTAGAATCTTGATTAGCACCCCTTCCCCCATCTCCCAAAATTTTCAGGTCAAGTCTTAGCACAATTTTCATTTAATAGCGTAATTTCCATTGAATAACCAAATTTAAACACAAAATGTAACACAAAAATAATTAAAATGAATTAGATTTGGTTTAGTTACTTTTATTTTCAAGGAAGGATGATGAAGAGACGAGGAAAATGGTTATATTAGGATACCAAGTTAACAAAGGTGTGTAATTCGGGTAACTCTAGGGAACAAAAATGTAAGATTGCACAGTAGATTGCAATGATGGTTCTGGCCTCTCTTGCGTCTGGGGCAGAATCTTGATCAGCTCCCCTTCTCGCTGTCTCCCAGAAATTTTCATGTCAAATTTTAATAAAATGTACATTTGATAGCATAAATTTCCATTTAATAACAAAATTGGATAACAAAATTTAATAAAAAAGCTGTAATTGGTGTCCAATGAATACGACTTCCCCATTCATATATCTGTTTATTTAATTTCTGTTTGTTTTGAGTTGAATCTCAGTTTTATTGATTGTACATTACAAGTTTAATATTGGTTTTGTCTTTTATTAAGTCTAATATCTGTTTATTCTAACTTTTAGTTCATTGTTCATTATAATATTTATTATATTCTTACTCTGCTAAAGACACAGCTTTGAATTTGTTACAAAAAACTTTTTGTAAGAATTGCCCGTTCATATGTTGTCACAATAATTAACAGTGACTACTTTAAGACATCAGATTTTCAAGACAGTCTGACAAGGCTGAATCAGGCTCCTGAAGCAGCTACAAGGGTGAAAAATCAATCTTAAGATTCTTTGGAGAAGAAGCGCTACCAGACCCATTAAGAAGAAAGCTGAATCCTTGCAAAGAAAATACACTAAGTTAGCGTAGTAATTTTGCTTTTTCAAAAGGGGACTGAAAGGTGCAAAGTAAAATGTGGCTTTCCTGTTTTTATGCTTTGTAGTTTTATTTTTAGTTTTTTTTCGAAATTTTGCACCTAATTGTCCTTTTATTTTATTCATTATTCTCATATAAATCAAACAAGAATCTATAAATCTTCAAAATTAAATAGCTTAAATGAAATGTTTTACATGAAAGAGTTGATAAGGCCAACTATGACTTAGGTTGTTATGTTGCTTCTTCAGCAGAATTTAGTTTTTTATTTTTATCCTGCTGTAAAGTTGAGCGAGTGATTTGGGTTAATAATTTATTCTAAAGTAGCGAATTCAACTTTTCCATAATATGAAAAATTGGAAGGTTAAAGTCACCGTTATTTGTCGGGTTATTGCTTTTTCCAAGCTGTTTTAAAGTACATTTTTGCCTATATTTTCCATATATAATCTTCTATATATATATAAATAAGTTGTCTGTGTGTGTGTGTGTGTGTGTGTGTGTGTCGAGTGACGTCATGTTTGTGTGTCGACTGACGTCATGTTGTCGACTGACGTCATTATAAGGATTGAGCTGTATGCGTCATGAAGTTGTTTGTCGACTGACGTCATGTTTGTCAACTGATGAAATTACATACCGGGACACCGGGACACAAATGATGACCGGGACACAGGGAATATAAATGACGACCGGGAACCTCAAAGAGAAATTACAGACTGGGACACCCGGACACAAATCACGACCGGGACACAGGGGATATAAATGACGACCGGGACACAGGGACACAACTACAACGGGGACGCCGGGGGCACAGGCGGGATATATAAATGACCACCGGGACACAGGGATTGTTCGAATAGAAATTACAGACCGGGACACCGGGACACAAATGACGACCGGGACACAGGGAATATAAATGACGACCGGGACACTAAAAGAGAAATTAGAAACTGGGACACCGGGACACAAATGACGACCGGGACACAGGGAATATAAATGACGAACGGGACACAGGGAAGCGCCACCCCAACAGCTAGTTAGAAATAAAATCCAAGACCATTTTTGAGATTAAACAGTTGCCTACAGTGCATACGAGAAGGGGATGTAAGGGCCTGCTATAGCTCATGTTAACCAGCTGAAGTTTTACATAGAGCAAAAATTGGAAGGTTAAAATTAATTTAATTTTCTTTTGGTTACAAATTAAAAACATAAAAAAAGTTAGTTGTATGATATACCCCCTACATTAATAAAACAAGAATCAACTTTGAATTCAAGAAGTTGCTTACATCGCCCAGTTAAAGGGGCTATAATGACTCCCTCACAACCATTGCCATTGTCATGGTCAAGTGTCCTGAAAACGAATGAACAAAATAAATAGTTTAAGCGCTATGGAACAAACAGAAAACTGGTTTTGAGTATATGGTTAATATATTTTAAAATAATGACGCTTTTGATCTTTTAAGGAGGAGCTTCAGTGTGGCCCAACTCAATGTCAGAGGATGGTCTGTAAGATTGGCCCCTTAGCAAAGGGTGAAGAAGTATTAGTTCGTCTTCGTTCCAGAGTATGGGTTCAAACGCTTGAACAGGTAGGCTGCTTCTTTCATTTATTATTTATTTCTGTCGTTACAAAGGATGCCCATGAAGCCCCAATAATATTATTGCAACAAGTAGAAACTGACAAATAAACGTCCAAATGGGGATAAGTCCGTTTATTATACAGTGAAAACAGATACAAAAGTCCGTATATTTCGACCAGATATACAGCAATCGTCATCAGTAGAAATACTAAAGCATACACTCCTTTCATCAACGCCTACTTCCCTCCTCAACGCCTCACTCTTTACGATAAAGTTTTTTTTTTTTATTGTTTCATAAATTAGGGTTGTGACTAAGATTAAAACTCTAGAGTAAAGATCGAGGTGTTAGGGAGGGGACAGCCCTTTCATACAGGGAACAATTTCTGTCCATTTTAAGGTTTAATGTTGCTCCTTACTTTCAGTTAAAAAAATTTTTATTTACTTTTTGAGCGTCTTTCAACTAATGCAGGTTCGAATTTGGCTCAAAATTTAAGCAAAATTCGTATATTAATTATGGCAGATTTATTCCGTATATGAAGGGTTGACCCCTCCTTAAAACATTGCTTTTTACGCTAAGGCTGTTAGCACTTTAAAAAAAGCTTTATATTCTAATTAAACGGTCCACAAATTTCAATAGCCACTTTAAAAAAAAATTGGGACAAACCGTCAAACTTTAGCGTAAAGAACAAGGTAATTGAGGAGGGGGTCTCTTAATATGTAGAATAAACTCTGTTTGTTTTAAGTTCTAATATTGCTCCTTACTTTCAATTAATAAAAGGTGTTTTTTTTATTTAATCTCTGATAGTTTTTCAAATAATGCCAGTAAATCTGGCTCAACCTTTATGAAATTTGCCCCCCCCCTCCCCTTACGGAAAACTCCTCCGTGGAAATTTATTCAACATAAATTGCAGCCCCCCCCCTCCCCGTCCGATTCTCTCCAGACAGTTCCATCCTCGCTGAAAATCTCCCCCCCCCATATCATTGCGGATGGGGTTGATTCAGCCTGAGAATTTCTCCCTAGCATTCTTTCATTTTAATAAAACTTTATTCTCTAATTGGTTTCCCGTTCACTCCAAAAATGCCCACTTCTGTGGAAATTATTTCCCCGAAATTAAAACACGCAGGAAATAGCCCCTGGATACTTTCTCCGGAACATCTTCACATGAAAAAGCTGACAAAGAGAATGTAAGGCAATTAAAAAGAATGTCCTATAGTAATTCTGTCAAATACCCCCGGTGCAACATTTACCCTGGACAATTTAACCCCCAATAAATTTACCTCCTCATGGGAGGTTCTCCCTATAGAAATCTATCCCAAGCAATACTATACGTTAAGAATAGGCAAATTTCACAACTTACAGGCCTCTCCCCACTGACTGTTGGGGGTCATTTTATACCTAAAGATATAGTTATTTGATCTTTCAACTATACTGAACAAATGGTTATCTAAAAATTTTGATCAAATTTTTTGCGGAGAAACGGACGTGGGAGGGAGCCCAATTGCCCTCCAATCTTTTCGGTTATCAAAAAGGGTATTAGAACGTTTAATTTTCGTTCGAAACTTCTAGGACCATTATTTAAATACGATAACTCTTGGGAACATAGCAATAAAGACGCATCCGTGATCTGTCTTCTAACAAAAATATAAAAATTTCATATTTTATTTTTGGAGCCAATACAAAATGAGCTATATAGGAGCCACGTTTTTGTGTAGAATCCTTCTATGGTTTATAGGAGCTTGAAATTGCTTCAGTAGCGTTCTCTGATACGCTCAATATGATGGTGTTGTTTTCATGAAGATTTCTTGAATTTTAGGACGTGTCCCCCCTCCTTGTTTGAAAAACCAGGTAAATTTTCGCAGGCTCGTAACTTTTGATGATTAATACTAAACTTGATGAGTCTTATATATTTGTAATAAGCATAATAAGCTGACTCTTTTGCTGCATTAATTTCCATTTTTAAGGATTTCTTTTATTATTGAGCTGAGTCGCTCCGTACTTACGGTCCGTTACCACGAACTGTTTGATTGTTCAACGTGGTGACACTGATGAAAACGTAATACTGCCCTAAAAACATCATAATTTTGGAATAAATAGGTAAAATCTTAGGGAATTTCGGTTCTCAGATATGACTAATGAAAAATATACCCTTTTACTTTTTCTTTAGAAGAAGGTTACCCTTCTTCTAATCAGCACTCCGAAGTGTAGGTAATAAGTACAAGTTACGACTACTTCTAATAAAAATTATAATTATAATTCAATGCAACGCTAACTGATCATTCACATCATTGAAGATACATTGTTATTTAGTTAATTTTTTTTTAAATAACACATAACAAGATGGAATATATAAGGACAAGAAAACCCAAGAGTACTTTTCTGTGGGAAAATTAGCAAAAGAGCCAAAAAAAGAAAAGAAATACAATGCTATGGTAGAAAAGAAATGGGATTTTTAAGTGTACTTGTTTGACATAGCACCGACCACTGAAGAATTGAAGCTAGATTAATCCTAACGAAATACCTAAGTATGATAAAAATATAATACTTTAAATCAAATTTGGGCTCTATATTTGCATATTAGGTGGGTGGGGTGGTGGTGGTAAAGTATCTGTATTCAAAATGCTGACCCGTTGTTTAGTTTGAAGTTTATTTCTTCCGTTTTAATTATTCGTAAAACATTGTTAATGTGAAGTTCAACTGTTAATGCGAAGCGAAAAAACTACCATGAACTGGAATTTTTATGTTTTCCCTTTACAGATGGGCCATGAAGATGTTATGATCTCATCAAAGCTAGTGTCTCGCGTCACAGAGTTACCCTATGGTGTTGACCCTGACTACTTACCCTTGAAATCAGAGAAAGTAACCACAAGAATGGAGTCTGAAGACAGACTTAAAGATGATGGCATTCCTTGGTGGTGGATATTAATAGCTATTTTGATCGGAATTCTACTGCTTTCGCTTATTGTTTTCATATTATGGAAGGTAATTTGTTACTATCCTTAGCACCTTTTTGTTGTTTCTTTTTTATTTTATTTTGATATTCGAAGTGTATTCCTTGTTTTGACATTGATCAAAGAACGGAAAAAATACCAAATTTTTTAGTGGATATTATTAGCCATTTTGATTGAAATTTTACTACTTTTATGAATCGCGATCGTATGGAAGGTAATTTGTTAGACTCATTGGCGTTTTTTTTTGTTTGATTACTTGGATTATTTATTGGAATTTTTGTGTCCCTAAAATTTCTGCGCCTGGATAAGTGCTCCCTCTGTCTCCTCCCTAAAAACGCCTCTGAGATAAATCAAAGGATCCCTTAACCATTAATATGGCTCATAACATTTTTGTTTTAATGTTTCAGTCCTTCTATTTTGGACTTTACTTAGAATTTACAAATGACCTTGGTAATGACCTTTGGCTAAACTTAAGAATTTACAGAGGACCTTGGTAATGACCTTGGACTTTACTTAAAATTTAGAAATGACCTTGGTAATGATCGACTTGACTTTTCAATCCGTTTTCTTAGAAGTTGACAGGAAAAAATGCTCACTTCTTTTCACTTAAGCTGGAGGACGTTGGGTTTCATCCCCTTGCAAAAGTTCAGGGTTTATATAAATTTTCCTACAAGCTATTCCAAAATCTGAACAATTCTTTTTTTTTTCTATTTCATATACTCTGCCTTTCCTAATTCATACGCACTTGGCTGACATAAATTCTGATGCTTTTCACAAATTATATTCCAGTTTAATGTTCATGCTTTTTTGAATTATGGTCTATGTAAATATAATTTGCTCCTACTGCAAAATTTCGTTTATCATTGGACTCAGTAGCTTCAGATCTATAAGATAAGATCTATTAACCATGAAATACACATACAATATTACACGTTACTATTCCCCCAAAGGCTCTTTGAACTGTAAGGAAGAGGGAAGACAATCGAATCACTAACTCAGAGAGAAAAAAATAATCACTTACTCACAGAGAGAATAGCAAAGAGAAAAAAATGATAAATAAATACAAATAAAATAAAACTATAGAACACAAAGCTAAATAGATCGGTAACTAAATAAATTAAATAGATTAAATAAATTCGAATGAAATAATAAACATAGAAAAAGAGACAAATTAGAATAAAATAACTTCTAGGAAGCTGAAAATTTTAGCGGTTTTTTAACAACCTGAAAGAATGACACTTTCGAGCTGATTAAGGCAACTTATTCCATACAATATCGCCATTAAAGGATTACAATTTGACCTTACACGAGGAACAAGAGAAATTTTGAATATGATATTTTATATTGAAAATGATAACTATTTTTTATCAGAGGTGAAAGACGGCGCAACACTTATGCGCTGGGGAGGTCCCCATGAAGCTAATAAAAAGCGAGTTCACGATAGAATATAGTGATTTGAGGTCGAGTAAATGGATAATTCCTGAACGAGGTTTCCTGAATGAGGTTTTCTGAATGAGGTTTCCTGAATGAGGTTTCCCGAATGAGGTTTTAGCTTTATTGTAAACCTTAAAAAGCGGTTTTAACAGTGAAGGAAAGGAGGACATCCATACTATTGGATAGTAAGAAACTTAAGAATGAATCAAGCAGTGAAGAAGAATATTCAAAATTGATCCAGGAAAAGCTTCCTTAAAATACTGAGACTTCTCAATATCTTCATTTTAATCAAATCAATGTGAAATTTGAAAGAAAGATTTTCGTCAATGAGAATGCCAAAAAAAACGGACAAATCGATCTTTAGATCCGAGGATTATCCAGTTTTTCTGGTAAATCTCTTATACTGGGCAAAAACCTGATATGCAACTGGGCGTAAGTTTATAACTGGGCATAAACCTATAACTGGGCATGAAACTGAGAAACAACTGGGCATAAACCTATAACTGGGAATAAACCTGAGAAACAACTGAGCATAAGCTTGTAGCTGGCATAAACCTGAGAAATACGCAAAAAAAAACAACAAAAAAAATTGAATGAAAAAAAATGAACCAAGCCAAAATTATGATAATGTTTGGATTTTTCTTAAAGTCTAACTCAAACCTGTCTAAAAGTGGTTATTTTTTTCTGTTTTATCAGCAATTTTCGACCAATATTTCATATTCCTTTCTAGTTAAAAATAATACATAGCACATTTAAGAAACCAGTTCAATAAATGGAGAAAAGTGAATCTCAGCTATTGAATGATAAAAAAATTTATTTTAGGTTGATCATTAAAACCATAGAGCATATTTACTGTCTAATCTGCTTAAATGAAATTTATTTGATAACGCTGATATACCACCACTTTGGCGTTATATGAGGGGTGCAGAGCAGTAATAACTGCTTAGCGATGGTCTTCGCTAAATCTCTGTTTTGTTCTCGATGAAGATCAATGATCTAACATCTACATGAATCTTGTTTTTTTTATAACTTAATTTTTTCATTCAAGATGTGGAATAGCCCATAGAGCTTTAACTGTACATAGCAAGCTTTTTAAATCACACCTTTTTGTTAAAGATGTAAATGAAAGGATGCTTTTATACGGCTCGGGGAGGGTTTTCTTTTCTATTTCCACTAAGACGCCACTAGTTGTGGCGCAATTTAATACTTACTGGGGCTTTCATAAAAAGTTCTCTTGAGTTATGTGGGATATGAATGAAGAAGAGGATGAATGAACATCGTGCGCACAACCCAAAATTTATTTCTTTTAGGTCTGGTTTTAATGAGTTATTTTGAGCGTTTCAGCGTTTGAGTCCCAGGGACAAATTCGAGAACACTTTAGTTTTTATAATTACTAATGACGTTGAAAGTGGTAGGTCACATCATTAGGTCTGTTCATACAAATAGAATCGTCGTTCATGCTAAGTTTCTTTTCTGAACAAACGCTTAAAAGTAGTAGAGATGTACAGCTAATGATAAGATCGATTGAAATCAGAGAACGGCAAGTAAACAATCCCCAGCCATCTCCTGCAATGCTATATGGATCATAATTTAGTTAGTGCTAGGTTCGTATTTTGGCTTAAGGTTTGCTTAAGGCCGCCTCCAGGTCTGTGGAGATAGAAATCGTTGTCTATAAGTTTATTATAATTTCAGCAAGACAGTAATTATTCGGACAATGGGGAAAAGGATTGAGATCTTGGAATACAAATTTATGAATTATCAAATAAACCCTTTTGTAATCAATCCCCTTTTATACAAAATCGTTTTATTCTAAGGCTCCACGTCAAAGAGTGTGGTTGACTTATAGGAGTGGGAACTGGCACCAGTGTCAGCAAAAAAAAAAAAAAAAAAAAAAATACCACCTAGTATTTGGCAACACTTGGCAATTTTCACGCTCTGTGATCATTTTTCTACCAGAAATTGAGATAAGACACTTATTATAACTCTAAATATACCAATTAACCTGATTAAATTAATTGTTTTTCAAATCTCAGTGAAAAAAAAAATCCCAAGTGTTGCCAAACGTTAGATGGCCTTGACAGTTTTTTTTGTCAACACTAGTGCCAGTTCTTGCTCTTATACGTTACCCATAATGTTTGGTTTCAGGTATTTTTCCCCCTCCGCATTTGACCCAACTTTTGCTCTTTGTTCTCGGGGCTGTCAGGGCTGTCTGTATTGTTTTTTATTCTAGTTTGATTCTGTGAATAAATTTGATAAACTATGATTATGGTTAGATCTGATTAGGATAACTTGAGATGAACTAAATAAATTTGTATTTCAGCTTGGATTTTTCAAACGGAAGCGACCTACTGAAGGGCAAGAAAAGCAACCTCTTTCAAATCCTTCCCGAAACGGCTTTCATCCAGGCGACGAGGCTCTGTAAAATTAGGATAATATATTTGTTGGTGCTAAGTGGACTAATATTTATTAATCCTAAACTAAGTCAAATTTGTGATTAAAAAATGTAAATAGTATGTTGATATTGTGAGCTTGCAAGACGAATTTGTGCCATTTGCCAGACGATACTGTGTGATATCCTGAGTTGGTTAGACAATCAAACCGGTTGAAACCGGTCAAACCGTTGGTCAAACCGGTTTTATATTTTCAAAGGCAGAAAATTTAGGTCTATTGATTATATTGGTTTTCAGTGGCATAGTCAGAAGGTGGCCTCAAAATTCGAGAATCTGATTTAAATATAATATACATGGAGTAGGGAGGTAGGTGAAGTACATTGCCATAAAATGATTTGAGCTAGAATCCTCACTTTAGGAAGGCTATTAAAATTCAAGTTTATAAACTTTGAGGAAGCGAGTCCTGCTTCCTCGTGTTAGATATTTTTTCACTGATGCATGAGAAAACTTGGATTTGATTTTCAGGGGTATGTTAAGACAAATTTCACCGCTGGACCCCTCCTAACACCCAAAGCCTGACTGTATTACAGATATCCGTTCTTGTTCACTAAATGTTTATGGTTGTCCACAGAATGTTTCACCAAGGTGGCCAAGTGTACGTCATATTTCCAGGGGCAGGGGGTGGTAAAGGGGTGTAAAATGTTTAGTACGACAAGTTTTAAATTTTTCAGATTATTTGAATATGTTGCCTTTTTATATATTTCTGATCTTCTTTAGTAAGGAGTAATGTTGATTGTTTTACCTCCCTTCCCTCCTCTTTGGGCATCTAACTATTTATGAACTGTTTATATTAGTAAACATTACTGTTTGTGAACTCATTATGTCTCCCTCCCCTTGAAATGTTTATGTTAGTAAACATTATTTTTGATTCAGATTAACGACGATTGTAAACACTAGATAACAACCATGACTATGTTTCTATGTTTACTGTGTTTAGTTTATTTATAATAACCATCACTATGTTTAACTATGTGTATGTTTCTCACCAGTGTGCCTATAGTGGAAGTATTTTCTTATTGGAAGTATTTCTTATTGGAAGGTTTTCTTATTGAGCTGAATGTAAATAGTGGCTGAGTAATTGTGCAATAGAAATGAATTTGTTGTATAAAATTGTATGCTGTTGAAAATTTCTTTTGTATTAAAATATTAGTTTTCAATCCTGGCCAGTATTTTGTCATGGTAAGAAAATGATAAAAAGGAATTGAGGAATAGCTATTAAAGTTGCAAGTCAAAGGTTTTGTATGTCCAGATTTGAAAAAAGGGAAATGTGTTACATCTTCCATTATATTAGAGGCAGATTTTGTTTACGGTCCTCGCCATCACTTTGATTTGGTCCGCGCCATCACTTGCCTTTTAACCTAAAATTATATAGCTCATTTTTGGTCGTAATTAAATCGGACATTTTTTCTGCGCCTCATGCTTTAGGTATTTGGATTCATTTACCATCATATATAATTTCGTTTGACGTCATAGATACCAAAAAACTTCTTTCCCAGCTTCTAACCATAGATTTTGGTGTGAAAATTTTTCGTTTGCAATTCAATTAGATTCTTACTATCGGTTTGTTCAATGACTCAGAATCAGTGTTGATTCTGAGTTCAAAGTGAACACACCTGGATGAAATTGGATATCTTATGAACTTATTAATTCAGTAAGCCCTTTTTAGCTCAAGAATTGTGAACTATTTCAACACTCGGCTATAAGCTTTCATCGAAGGAAAACTAGCTCATTATAATTAAAGGTTTCGCAATAACTGGTTAAGGATAAAGTGACGTGTAACCTTGACCTACATAAGAGGATTATCAAAAGAACTATTTGTGCATGAATTGTAGAAAAAAAAAATTATTGAGTTATTGTTATTGAACTATTTGAACCAGTAAGCGAGAATCATTTTATCTTACCAGTAAGCGAGCAGAAGAGGGGAGGTTTCTGTCGCAAGCGCCGTAGTACCTGCCGCGAGTGGTGTCTCCCTTAAACTGCGGGGAATAGGTAGCAGAAACCCACACTTCCCTCGGTAGTTGGTATATAGATTTGGCGTGTTTCAGGCGTGATGCCTGTTACCAGTAGTGACGATAATCCTGTCCTTGTTTATTCGCCGGTACTGAATTTTGTACAGAGCATTTTGCTAATTGGTGCAGAGGATGACGTGATTAAAAGGCACGGAGTGGAGTTTTTTGACTCTAATTCGGTCAAGGTGGCAAAGACGTTATTGTGGCAGCTTTGTCCCGGTCATGAAGATTGCCCTATTCGGAAGGGAAATAATGTACTGGTTAGCCATTTCAGCGACATAATTACTCTATTGAAATCTCTTGACGAGACTGACACTGCTGTTCCGACATTCGTCGTAAAGCGTCCTACGGAAGTACCCTGCCTCCCTGCCACTGCCTACACCTCTCTATTCTCAAAATTTAATGAGCTCCATCAAGTTGTTTTGGGAATGTCTTCAAAACTTGACAATTACGAATTGAGCTTCCGACAATTACCCAAGCCGGCTTCAGATTCACATGCAATCGTTATCATCTCAAAGGTGCCGGACGCCTTATCTGACCCTCTTAAGCGAAAAGCTGCTATAGACCAAATTACTGGACCTGAACTAGTACGTAGTGTAAAGCCCATCAATGACAAGTGGTATGTCAATATGGACAAGTCAGCTACGGAGGACTTCTGCCCGTCAATCCACAATATAATCTCCGGTACTACAACAAAAGCGGTTTTTTGGTATATCACGTAATATTCCTACCGACGTTGACATTACGGTACTCGGAAGCCAACACGGTATCAAAGATGCTAAAAGACTGGGCCTATCTAAGTCTGTGAAGCTCGAATTTTTGGATTATTTTGCTCAATCTACGTTTTTCAAGCATAGCCTCAGGGTGGGCTATGAAATTTTTCCTGTTTACGAGTTTAAAGACCTACCCAAATGCTGTTTTAAATGCTGATCAATAGACCATCTACAGAACTCCTGTCCCAGCGTTCTCCCGAAATGTGCTCGTTGTGGAGGGCCACGCATATCAATAAAAGATGAGCCATGCATTGGCGATCCCAACTGCGCAATCTGCAACCAAAAACACCCTTCCTATAGCTTTTCCTGCCCTGTTATTAAGAATCGGATAAAGTGCAACTCCACCTTTCACCCATGAGTGCACCAGTCTCAGTTATTTCGTTCAATATAAATGGCACCGAAGATAAGGATTTTGTTATTGATGTATTTTACGGTTCCTACGATTTAGTGTGTCTCCAGGAGCATCTTCTCACTGCTTCAAGTTTGAATTTTTTGCGTCGAAGTCAGCATCATACTGCGTTCCTGAGTCCAGCAAAAGTTACTGGCGGTCGCCCTTCCGGTGGACTAGCCTGTGTCTTTAAACGGGACATTCATCTACCCTCCCCAGTACTCTTCTACTCCGACGATCTTTTTTGGCTGTGCGTGTGGGCAGTATTGTATTTGTAAACTCTTATCTCCCATACCAAGGATACTCAATCAAATCCTTAACTGAATTCTCAAAGGCTTGTGGTCTGCTGAAGAATCTTGTGAATCAGGTACTGTCAAATTCTCTACAATATATAATGATTGGGGACCTAAATGCTGATACTAATCGATCTTCTGTGAGAAGTGGTTCGCTTTTTGAGTGTCTTCCGTCGTACCGCGTTGTGCCCAAATCCCACAATTTTTCTTATGTTCATCATTCTGGAAGAACAAGTGATATTGACTATATTATTTGCTCGCCTGGTATTATCTCTTCTTCTGCTTCTGTTCATGTTAACGAGCAAGATACTGACCACATGCCAATTTCAGCGACATTTAAAATGGATATTGATCTATCGGAAACCAGTTGCTCGCGAGAAAAATCGAAGTGGTTTGAAAAAAGTAATTGGAGCAAAGTCAATATGCCGCACTACATCTCTACCTTTACAACCCTTCTTTCTACCGTAAGTGTTCCATATCATCTTCTTCAGCGCCAGGTACCTACGAATGGTAAAGCCTATATTGACTGTTATTATAACCAAATTGTGATGTGTATGAAAAGGGCAGAAGAAGCTGCCGTACCTCGGCAACGTATTCGTAAAGGAACACAAAAACCTATCTGGTCAATGATAGGTTTAAAGTTGATTAAAGTTGTTTAAAGTTGTTTAAAGTTGATAAAAAATAGAGCGAAACTATGGCTCCAGATATGGAATGAATGTGGTCGGCCAAGTTCTGGGTGTGTCGCTGAAGTTAAATGATGAAACTATGACAAGTAATTGCCTTCCACCTTCAGCTTGGTATAAACATTATTCTTCAATTTTTTCAGTGATTAACTATTCAGTGCATTCTGTATATACTCGCCTTCTTACCCCCCTCTTTTGTACAACGCTTTCGCAACGCCATATAGTGCCCATATCTTTTTCTTCCGTAATTGATGCTGTGAAAAGTTTAAAATCTAATTCAATAGGTAAGGATGGTATTTGTAAGATGCATATGCCGATTGAATGCATCCCCCTTATATCTCACTTTCAGCTTCTTTTTCAAATGTGTCTATGTACTTCATACGTACCTGAGAGTTTTCTGTGTGGCACTGTTTCGTCAATTTTAAAAAGGGGAAAGTCACCGACTGATTGTTCCAGCTATCGACCTATTACTGTACCTTGTAATATTAGTAAGGTTTTTGAGTATATCCTTCTGCCTTTTTTGACTAAAAATATTATTGAGGGTGAGAACCAATTTGATTTTCGATATGGGGTGGGTTGTCAGCATGCGCATAAGATTCTGGCTTCTCTACTGGCTGATAATTCTTCCAAGGGAAATGGTCTTTATATAATGCTTCTTAGGTTTTGGTATTCAAACTCTTTTTTTCAATTAAGATCTGCACCAGACACTATTATAAGAATAAAAAGAGGAGTTAGGCAGGGTGGTGTTCTGTCCCCTACGCTTTTTAAGATTTGTATTTCTAGTGTGCTGGCTAAGATTTCAGGTACATACTTTTCTGGTCTTGCGGATGTTTCTTATCTTGCGTATGCTGACGACTTGCTTCTGATTAGCCGTTCCAAAAAATGGTCTTTCCCAAATGGTCTCTATAGTTTCTGATGCTTTCTCTGATATTGGCTTAATATAGATAATATAGATTAATATAGATGCATTTCTCTGACTTAATATAGATAAATGTGAGTTTCTTCCCTACAACTGTACTACTGCAACTCCCCTTCACTGTAATAGCTTCACTATCCCTCTTGTTGATTGTATTTGTTGGCTTGGTATCTCTATTACTAACAATCTTTCGAGCTTACGTCAGTGTACTGTTTGTGATGTAAGCAAAAAGATTCAGATTGGTTATGCAAAAATTGTTGCAAACAGAGGGAAGTATAATAGACGTGGGCTGGCCAAACCTTATTCTACTTATTGTGATCATTCTGTCCTTTCTGCTTCAGGATTTTTTCCCACTTCTTAATAATAGTATTTAAAAAGAATTCGGATAAATTATTTAAAATTTTGCAAATCTCTTCTGTATCTTCCACCTTGGACAAAAAACCGGACTCTTGTTAGAAAATTTTCAGTTCCTGATATAACTTTAAAGTTGGAGATTCCTCACAGAAAACTCTCTAGTACAGCTTCTGCGCGCCTATCCCCTCACTACCGTCTTATCCGTTTTTTTCGTTGACTATTTGTGTGTATTTGCTTTTCTCTTTGTGTTTTTTTTATATTTATTCTTACTCCACCACATTTACTTTATGTATCGTGTGGGTGAAAAATAAAATAAATAAATAAATAAAATGCATTTTGCTTTAGGTGTTCGGAGCCATTCATTATTTTGTATAATTTGGCATGAGCCATAGATATCACTAACGATACGAACATCTCTGGGAAAAAATGAAGTAAGTTCCTCTTTAAATATAGTAGCCCTTAGCCTGATCAAAGGTTTCTTATGTCCATTATGAAAGAGAAATCTCTTACATCTTCCATGACATAAGAGGCACGTTTTGTTTACGATTTGATTTAATCCTTGCCATTACTTGCCTTCTAACCTAAAATTATACGGCTCATTTTTGTTCGTAATTAAATCGGGCATGTTTTTCTGCGCCTTATGTATTAGGTGTCATCATACATAATTTCGCATGATGTTATATACCAAAAAACTTCTTTTGTAGCTTCTAACCACAAATTTTGCTGTGAAAACTTTCTGTTTGCAATTCAATTGGATTCTTGCTATCGGTTTGTTCAATGCCTTTTGCTATAGGTGTTCGGAGCTATTCACTATTCTGTATAATTTGGCATGAGTCATAGATACTACGAACGATACGAACATCCATGGGAAAAATAAAGTAAGTTCCTCTTTAAATATCGTAGCCCATAGCATGGTTAAATGTTTCTTATGTCCAAATCTGAAAGAGAAATGCGTCTCCTCATCTATTACATCTTCCATTAGATAAAAGGCAGATTTTATTTACGATTTGAGTTAATCCTCGCCATCACTTGTGTTCTAACCTAAAATCATATGGCTTATTTTTATTCGTAAATTGGGCATTTTTTTGCTCTCTTCCACTTCTAACCCCAAATTTCGCTGGGAAAATTTTTCGTTTGTAATTCAATTGGATTCTTGCTATTGGTTTGTTCAATGCCTTTTGCTTTAAGTGCTCGGAGCTATTCACCATTTTGTACAATTTGGCATGAGTCATAGATACCACAAACGATACGACCATCCCTGGGAAAAAATGAGGCAAGTTCCTCTTTAAATATCGTAGCTCTTAGCCTGGTCAATGGTTTCTTATGTCCAGATCTGAAAGAGAAATCCGTTTCCTCATCTATTACATCTTCCATTAGGTAAGAGTCAGATTTTATTCACGATTCGATTTAATCCTCGCCATCACCTGCCTTTTAACCTGAAATCATATGCCTCATTTTTGTTCGTAATTAAATAGGGCATTTTTCTGCGCCTTATGCTTTCGGTATTTGGATTCATTCATTATCATAGATAATTTCGCATGACATCATAGATACCAAAAAACATTCTTTTCCAGCTTCTAACCACAAATTTCGCCGTGAAAATTTTTGTTTGCAATTCAATTGAATTCTTGCTGACGGTTCGTTCAAGGCCATTTACTTTAGGTGTTCGGAACCATTCGCCATTTTGTATAATTTTGTACGAGTCATAGATACCACAAACGATGCGACCATCCCGGGAAAAAATAAAGTAAGTAAATATATTAACCTTAAATATAATAGCCCTGAGCCTGGTCAAATGTTTCTTATGTCCAGATCTGAAAGACAAATTTGTTTCCTCATCTATTACATCTTCCATTAGATAAAAGGCCGATTTTATTTACGATTTGATTTAATCCTCGCCATCACTTGTCTTCTAACCTAAAATGCTATGGCTCATTTTATTCGTAACTAAATTGGGCATTTTTTCTGTGCCTTATGCTTTAGGTGTTTGGATTCATTCATCATCATACATAATTTCGCATGACGTCATAGATATCAAAAAACTTCTTTTCCAGCTTCTAACCGCAGATTTTGCTTTGAAGATTTTTCGCTTGCAATTCAATTGGATTCTTGCTATTGGTTTGTTCAATGCCTTTTGCTTTAGGTGTTCAGAGCCATTCACCATTCTGTATAATTTGGCATGAGTCATAGATACCACAAACGATATGACCATCCCTGGGAAACAGTAAAGTTTTCTCTTTAAATATCGTAGCTCTTAGCCTGGTCAAAGGTTTTGTATGTCCGGATCTGAAAGAGAAATTCGTTTCCTCATCTTTTACATCTTCCATTAGATAAGAGTCAGATTTTATTCACGATTCGATTTAATCCTCGCCATCACCTGCCTTTTAACCTGAAATCATATGCCTCATTTTTGTTCGTAATTAAATAGGGTATTTTTCTGCGCCTTATGCTTTCAGTATATATTAAGAATTAACGACGCTTTTTGACTACTATGGTCCCTGCGTCGGCCCTGCAGTGCATTCCTGCAGCGTGATTCGATCTCTAGGTCCCGTACTACCAAGCTAAGGTCAAATCCACTGCGCCACCACAGGACTTATGCTTTCAGTATTTGGATTCATTCATTATCATAGATAATTTTGCATGATATCATAGATACCAAAAAAAAAAAAATTCTTTTCCAGCTTCTAACCACAAATTTCGCCGTGAAAATTTTTGTTTGCAATTCAATTGGATTCTTGCTGACGGTTTGTTCAAGGCCTTTTTCTTTAGGTGTTCGTAGCCATTCGCCATTTTGTATAATTTTGCATGAGTCATAGATACCACAAACGATACGACCATCCCGGGAAAAAATGAAGTAAGTTCTTCTTTAAATATAGTAGCCCTGAGCCTGGTCAAATGTTTCTTATGTCCAGATTTGAAAGAGAAATTCGTTTCCTCATCTATTACATCTTCCATTAGATAAAAGGCAGATTTTATTTACGATTTGATTTAATCCTCGCCATCACTTGTCTTCTAACCTAAAATGATATGGCTTATTTTATTTGTAACTAAATTGGGCATTTTTCTGTGCCTTATGCTTTAGGTGTTTGGATTCATTCATCATAATACATAATTTCGCATGACGTCATAGGTATAAAAAAACTTCTTTTCCAGCTTCTAACCCCAGATTTCGCTTTGAAGATTTTTCGTTTGCAATTCAATTGGATTCTTGCTATTGGTTTCTTCAATGCCTTTTGCTTTAGGTGTTCAGAGCCATTCACCATCTATCTATATATATAAAAATAAGTTGTCTGTGGATGTGTCTGTCAGGTGACGTCATGTTTATGTGTTGACTGACGTCATGAAGTTAGTTGTCGTCATTTTTGTTATGACGGTAACGTCATTAAAGATATATAAGACATGCATTCACGTAGAAATCTATTAATGTTTAACTTTAAAATGACTGGCGAACTTACAATGGCAACAGCTGAGGAAGATTCTCAAAGAGTCTATGCCAAAAAACTTGCTGCTGATAGAGAAAGTTAGAAAAGAAAGCGTGCCGAGGAATCAAAAGAACAGCAAGGAAACAGGCGTGAGGCTGATAGAGAAAGAAAGAACAGAAAGCGTGCCGAGGAACTACCAGAGCAACGCGAAAGCAGACTTGCTGCTAAAAGAGAAAGTGAAAAAAGAAGGCGAGCCGAGGAACTACCAGAGCAACATGAAACCAGACTTGCTGCTAAAAGAGAAAGTGAAAAAAGAAGGCGTGCCGAGGAATCACAAGGACAGCAAGAAATCAGGCTTGCTGCTGATAGAGAAAGTAAGAAAAGAAAGCGTGCCGAGGAATCAGAGCAACCTGAAAGTTATCGCCTGGCATTCAGGTACAGCCCAGTCGATGATTATAGCTTGAGTAGATGTGTTCAAATCGGGACTATGTCTAAAATTTGTCCCTATTGCAAGGCTTTGAAATTCAATGGTGAAACAATGGGAATGTATTGCGCCTCAGGAAAAGTTAAACTTCCTCTATTGGCTGCACGACAAAACGCCTCCTGGCCAACATGTGCGTAGATACAATGCTCCAACTATCGACGAGGTGGCAATCGTTATGGTCGGTGATCAGTTTTTACCTCGAGATATTATTCTTCATAAGCGAAACGCTCAGTTGTTAAGAATTGCTGAAACTCATCGATGCTACGATGCCCTACAATATCCTATCATTTTTTGGGATGGAGCCGACGGCTATCACTTTAATTTTAAATTGATGAATCCAGCCACTAACAAAGAAATGAATAAGAAATGCAGTGCAATGCATTATTATTCCTATAGACTAATGATTCGGCAGGATGAAGAAAATTATATTTTAAAATGCCGTGAATTGTTTCACCAATTCGTCGTTGATATGTATGCTAAAGTTGAATCAGAACGTTTGGAATCATGGGATTCCAACGGATCTACCTTTTCAATTTAAAAGATTGCAATTCCCAATTCGATTAGCATTTGCAATCACCATTAACAAAGCTCAAGGTCAATCATTAGAAAAAGGTGGTATAGATCTTAATACTGATTGTTTTTCCCATGGACAATTGTACGTTGCATGTTCGAGGGTCGGTAAACCTGACAATCTATTTATATGCAGCGACAATTGGACAGCGAAGAATGTTGTATATTCGCAAGTTTTACGCAGTTAATTTGTATTGTATCTATCTATCTATCTATCTATATAAAAATGAGTTGTGTGTATGCATGTTTGTTTGTTTGTAAAAAGAGCGTTTGCATATGACGTCATTATTAGTACATACGGCTTTGTATATGCACAGACAATGGGAAAGCCAAGAATGTTGTATATTCGCAATTTTTACGTAGTTTGAAACACATATATAAATCTATCTATATTCACAGATGGGACACAGGGACACAACTACAATGACGCGTAACTAATATGGCGCGTAACGACTTACGCGCGCGGGGGGGCTTGGGGGGGCGCGAAGTGCCCCACCAACTAGGTGTTGGGGTGGCGCGAAGCGCCACCCCAACAGCTAGTTTTGTATAATTTGGCATGAGCCATAGATACCACAAACGATACGTCTAAACGAACAATATTCAAACGAACAATAAAGTTTTCTCTTTAAATATCGTAGCTCTTAGCCTGGTCAAAGGTTTTGTATGTCCTGATCTGAAAGAGAAGTGCGTCTCCTCATCTGTTACATTACAGACAGATTTTGTTTACGATTTGATTAGATCCTCGCCATCGCTTGCCTTCTAACCTAAAATTAGATGGCTCATTTTTTTTTCATAGTTAAATTGGGCTTTTTTTTCGCGACTCATGCTTTAGGCGTTTGGATTCGTTCATCATCGTAGATAATTTCGGATGATGTCATAGATACCAAAAAACTTCTTTTCCAGCTTCTAAACACAGATTTCGCTGCGAAAGTTGTTCGTTTGCAATTTGACTGAATTCTTGCTGTCGATTGTTAAATACGTTTTGCTTTAGGTGTTTGGAATCATTCACCATTTCGTATAATTTGACATAAGTCATAGATACCACAAACGATACGACCCTCCTGGGGAAAAATGAAGCAAGCTCCTCTTTAAATATCTTAGTTCTTAGCCTGGTCGCTAAGCTGAATGAAACTAACAAAAGAAACCGGTTCTGTCAGACCATGAACTCGAATGTGGTGGAAATAAGAGATTAGTGCCCATCCGTATTGTAGCTGTCAGGAATCAAACTACTTTTAAAGCCTTCTGTGCTTTGTTGTGAAAATATACTCCTTCTTACAGGTTTCTATGAAATTTTGTGAAGTTCTATCTTTTTGCATATCATTCTGTGCTATTTACTGAAGGGATATCTCTGTGTATCAATTCGGTGTGGATTTAGGGTTTACGATTTAAGATTATCTTTACGGTTCGATGTAGTTGTTTGCAGTTATCGGTTCGATGTAGTTGTTTGCAGTTATCGGTTCCCTAGTTTCTGTTTACATACCCTGTAAGTCTAAGCAAACCTGAGACAACGTTATTTGTTGACCCACTTTTAAGTTTGCAATATAGGCAAAGCCTGCATCCAAAATATTTTTGTTTCATTGAAACCTGCCATGTCTACCTGCATCTTAATATCTATATCTATCTATCTATCTATATATATAAAAATAAGTTGTCTGTGGATGTGTCTGTCTGTCTGTCTGTCGAGTGACGTCATGTCGTCATGTCGTCATGTTGTCATGAAGTTAGTTGTCGTCATGTTTGTTATGACGATGACGTCATTAAAAGTATTTAAGAAAATCGTTCAAAGACAAATTTTTAATTGTAAGAAGATCGTGGACGGAAAAATATTTAATCGTAAAATGACTGAAGAACCTACAAGGGCAACAGACACACAACTTTCGAGTTACGTCATGTCATCATGTCGTCATGTCGTAATGAAGTTAGTTGTCGTCATGTTCGTTATGACGATGAGGTCATTAAAAGTATTTAAGAAAATCGTTCTTAAACAAATTCTTAATTGTAAGAAGATCGTGGACGGGAAAATGATTAATTGTAAAATGACTGAAGAGCCTACAATGGCAACAGACACACAACTTATTTATATATATATATATATATATATATATATATATATATATATATATATATATATATATATATATATATATATATATATATATATATATAAATAAGTTGTTTGTCTGTCTGTCGACTGACGTCATGTTTGTGTGTCGACTGACGTCATGTTTGTCGACTGACGTCATTATAAGGATTGAGCTGTATGTCGTCATGAAGTTGTTTGTCGTCTGACGTCATGTTTGTCGACTAACGAAACTACAGACCGGGACACCGGGACACAAATGACGTGTTATGTCTGTTATAACGTAATAGAGGCAACAATCTTGACAGGGCCTTTTGAGGGTGAGGCTTTTCTTATTCCACGCATTCTCATGATTCCAATGGATCTGCCTTTTCAACCTAAAAGATTGCAATTCCCAATTTGATTAGCATATTTAGTTTTCAGTCCAGAACCACTAAAGCTATTATGTAAATATCAAAAATATTTATATCAAACAGTTCGTGGTAACGAACTGTAGTAAAGAGCGACCCGGCTCAATAGTAACCAAAACTCTAAAAAATGGCATTTTGATACCAATAGCTACATCAAAAGAATCGCATTTTAATTCTGATTTTAAATATATAAGTTTCATCAAGTTTAGTCTTACCCATCAAAAGTTACGAGCCTGAGAAAATTTGCGTTATTTTAGAAAATAGGGGGAAACGCCCCCTAAAAGTCATAGAATCTTAACGAAAATCACACCATCAGATTCAGCGTATCAGAGAACCCTACTGTAGAAGTTTTGAGCTCCTATCTACAAAAATGTGGAATTTTGCATTTTTTGCCAGAAGGCAGATCACGGATGCGTGTTTATTTGTTTTTTTGTTTTTTTTGTTTTTTTGTTTGTTTTTTTTTCCCCAGGGGTGATCGTATCGACCCAGTTGTCCTAGAATGTTGCAAGAGGGCTCATTCTAACGGAAATGAAAAGTTCTAGTGCCCTTTTTAAGTGACAAAAAAAATTGGAGGGCACCTAGGCCCCCTCCCACGCTAATTATTTTCCCAAAGTCAACGGATCAAAATTCTGAGATAGCCATTTTATTCAGCATAGTCGAAAAACCTTATAACTATGTCTTTGGGGACGATTTACTCCCCCACAGTCCCCGTGGGAGGGGCAACAAGTTACAAACTTTGACCTGTGCTTACATATAGTAATGGTTATTGGGAAGTATACAGGCGTTTTCAGGAGGATTTTTTTGGTTTGGGGGAAGGGTTGAGAAGAGGGGGATATGCTGGGGGAACTTTCCTTCGAGAATTTGTAATGGGAGAAGAAAATTTCCATGAAGGGAGAGCAGGATTTACTAGCATTATTTAAAAAAAAACAATTAAAAAATAAAAGTGAAAAAGCTTTTTCAGCTGGAAGTAAGGAACAGCAGTAAAACTTGAAACAAACAGAAATTATTACCCATATGAGGGGCTCACCTCCTTCTAATACCTCGGTCTTTACGCTAAAGTATTTTCGGTAATTTCAACTACTTATTCTACGGCTTTTGTGATTCAGGGGGTCATTCTTAATGAATTGGGATAAAATTTAAGCTTTAGTCTAAAGAGCGAGGTACTGACGATGGGGCGAATCCCCTCATATATGTAATAAAAACATGAGAATACAAAAGTTCTTTACGTAAGCTAATTTATAAGTTACGTAAATCTTTTACCAATAAAAAGATTCGTAAAAAATTAAAAGTTCTAGTTGCCTTTTTAATTAACCAAAAAATCGGGGGGCAACTAGGCTTCGTCCCCCGCTCTTTTTTTCTCAAAATCATTCGATCAAAATTATGAGAAAGCCATTGAGCCAAAAAAAAAATATGCAAATTTCGTTTTGATTATTCCTCTGCGGAGAGCCAAAATCAAAACATGCATTGATTCAAAAACGTTCAGAAATTAAATAAAAAAAACAAGTTTTTTCAACTGAAAGTAAGGAGTGACATCAAAACTTAAAACGCACAGAAATTACTTCGTATATGAAAGAGGCTGCTTCCTCATCAACGCCCCGCTCTTTACGCTAAAGTTTTTTACTGTTTTAGAAAGAAGAATTGAGAGAAAGAGTCAAACTTTAGCGTAAAGAGGGGGGCGTTGATGAGGAAGCAGCCTCTTTCATATACGAAGTAATTTCTGTGCGTTTTAAGTTTTGATGTCACTCCTTACTTTCAGTTGAAAAAACTTGTTTTTTTTATTTTATAAAAATAAGTTGTTTGTCTGTCTGTCGACTGACGTCATGTTTGTGTGTCGACTGACGTCATGTTTGTCGACTGACGTCATTATAAGGATTGAGCTGTATGTCGTCATGAAGTTGTGTGTCGTCTGACGTCATGTTTGTCGACTAACGAAACTACAGACCGGGACACCGGGACACAAATGACGTGTTATGTCTGTTATAACGTAATAGAGGCAACAATCTTGACAGGGCCTTTTGAGGGTGAGGCTTTTCTTATTCCACGCATTCTCATGATTCCAATGGATCTGCCTTTTCAACCTAAAAGATTGCAATTCCCAATTTGATTAGCATATTTAGTTTTCAGTCCAGAACCACTAAAGCTATTATGTAAATATCAAAAATATTTATATCAAACAGTTCGTGGTAACGAACTGTAGTAAAGAGCGACCCGGCTCAATAGTAACCAAAACTCTAAAAAATGGCATTTTGATACCAATAGCTACATCAAAAGAATCGCATTTTAATTATGGTTTTAAATATATAAGTTTCATCAAGTTTAGTCTTACCCATCAAAAGTTACGAGCCTGAGAAAATTTGCGTTATTTTAGAAAATAGGGGGAAACGCCCCCTAAAAGTCATAGAATCTTAACGAAAATCACACCATCAGATTCAGCGTATCAGAGAACCCTACTGTAGAAGTTTTGAGCTCCTATCTACAAAAATGTGGAATTTTGCATTTTTTGCCAGAAGGCAGATCACGGATGCGTGTTTATTTGTTTTTTTGTTTTTTTTTGTTTTTTTGTTTTGTTTTTTTTCCCCAGGGGTGATCGTATCGACCCAGTTGTCCTAGAATGTTGCAAGAGGGCTCATTCTAACGGAAATGAAAAGTTCTAGTGCCCTTTTTAAGTGACAAAAAAAATTGGAGGGCACCTAGGCCCCCTCCCACGCTAATTATTTTCCCAAAGTCAACGGATCAAAATTCTGAGATAGCCATTTTATTCAGCATAGTCGAAAAACCTTATAACTATGTCTTTGGGGACGATTTACTCCCCCACAGTCCCCGTGGGAGGGGCAACAAGTTACAAACTTTGACCTGTGCTTACATATAGTAATGGTTATTGGGAAGTATACAGGCGTTTTCAGGAGGATTTTTTTGGTTTGGGGGAAGGGTTGAGAAGAGGGGGATATGCTGGGGGAACTTTCCTTCGAGAATTTGTAATGGGAGAAGAAAATTTCCATGAAGGGAGAGCAGGATTTACTAGCATTATTTAAAAAAAAACAATTAAAAAATAAAAGTGAAAAAGCTTTTTCAGCTGGAAGTAAGGAACAGCAGTAAAACTTGAAACAAACAGAAATTATTACCCATATGAGGGGCTCACCTCCTTCTAATACCTCGGTCTTTACGCTAAAGTATTTTCGGTAATTTCAACTACTTATTCTACGGCTTTTGTGATTCAGGGGGTCATTCTTAATGAATTGGGATAAAATTTAAGCTTTAGTCTAAAGAGCGAGGTACTGACGATGGGGCGAATCCCCTCATATATGTAATAAAAACATGAGAATACAAAAGTTCTTTACGTAAGCTAATTTATAAGTTACGTAAATCTTTTACCAATAAAAAGATTCGTAAAAAATTAAAAGTTCTAGTTGCCTTTTTAATTAACCAAAAAATCGGGGGGCAACTAGGCTTCGTCCCCCGCTCTTTTTTTCTCAAAATCATTCGATCAAAATTATGAGAAAGCCATTGAGCCAAAAAAAAAATATGCAAATTTCGTTTTGATTATTCCTCTGCGGAGAGCCAAAATCAAAACATGCATTGATTCAAAAACGTTCAGAAATTAAATAAAAAAAACAAGTTTTTTCAACTGAAAGTAAGGAGTGACATCAAAACTTAAAACGCACAGAAATTACTTCGTATATGAAAGAGGCTGCTTCCTCATCAACGCCCCGCTCTTTACGCTAAAGTTTTTTACTGTTTTAGAAAGAAGAATTGAGAGAAAGAGTCAAACTTTAGCGTAAAGAGGGGGGCGTTGATGAGGAAGCAGCCTCTTTCATATACGAAGTAATTTCTGTGCGTTTTAAGTTTTGATGTCACTCCTTACTTTCAGTTGAAAAAACTTGTTTTTTTTATTTTATAAAAATAAGTTGTTTGTCTGTCTGTCGACTGACGTCATGTTTGTGTGTCGACTGACGTCATGTTTGTCGACTGACGTCATTATAAGGATTGAGCTGTATGTCGTCATGAAGTTGTGTGTCGTCTGACGTCATGTTTGTCGACTAACGAAACTACAGACCGGGACACCGGGACACAAATGACGTGTTATGTCTGTTATAACGTAATAGAGGCAACAATCTTGACAGGGCCTTTTGAGGGTGAGGCGTATATATATATATATATATATATATATATATATATATATATATATATATATATATATATATATATATATATATATATATATATATATATATATATATATATATATATATATATATATATATATATATGTATATATATATATATATATATATATATATATATATATATATATATATATATATATATATATATATATTATATATATATTATTATATATATTATATATTATATATAATATTTTAATATATATAGATATATATATATATATATATATATATATATATATATATATATATATATATATATATATATATATATATATATATATATATATATATATATATATATATATATATATATATATATATATATATATATATATATACTAGCTGTTGGGGTGGCGCTTCGCGCCACCCCAACACCTAGTTGGTGGGGGCGCTTCGCGCCCCCCCCAAGCCCCCCCGCGCGCGTAAGTCGTTACGCGCCATAATAGTTACGCGCCATTGTAGTTGTGTCCCTATGTCCCACCTGTGAATATAGATATATATATATATATATATGGTTTTAACTACGTAAAACTTGCGAATATACAACATTCTTTGCTGTCCCATTGTCTTTGCATATAAATAGATTGTCAGGTTATCCCCCTGTTTCCCCCGGTGTCCCCGTTGTAGTTGTGTCCCTGTGTCCCGGTCGTCATTTATATTCCCTGTGTCCCGCGTCCCGGTCATCATTTGTATCCCGGTGTCCCGGTCTGTATATACATTCGTTTTTTAGTTTTGTTTTTCTCCTTTATTTTTTTCCTTTTTTTTTCTTTTTTAGCTTATTTAGATTTTTAGATTTTTTAGTTTTTTTTATTAGTTTTTAGTTTTTATTTCTTTTTAGTTTTTTTGTCCCGGTCGTCATTTATATCCCCCTGTTTCCCCCGGTGTCCCCGTTGTAGTTGTGTCCCTGTGTCCCGGTCGTTATTTATATTCCCTGTGTCCCGGTCGTCATTTGTATCCCGGTGTACCGGTCTGTATATACATTCGTTTTTTGTATATATATATATATCTTCTATATATATAAAAATAAGTTGTCTGTCTGTCTGTGGATGGATGGATGGATGTGTCAGGTGACGTCACCTGAAAAAACTGGATTAGGTGACGTCAAAACTGAAAAAACTAAAAAAAGGCAAAAACTACAAAAAAAACTAAAAACTAATAAAAAAAATAAAAAAGCTAAAAAACTAAAAAAACTATAAAGGTAAAAACCAATAAAAAACTAAAAAAAAAACTGAAAAAACTAAAAAAAGGCAAAAACTACAAAAAAAAAACTAAAAACTAATAAAAAAAGTAAAAAAGCTAAAAAACTAAAAAAACTAAAAAAACTAAAAAAAGGTAAAAAACTAAAAAAAATAAAAAATAAAAAAAAACTAAAAAAAAGGAAAAAACTGAAAAATAAGCTAAAATAAAGGTAAAAACCAATAAAAAACTAAAAAAAAAGGAAAAAACTAATAAATGACGACACTCAAAGAGAAAGCGACCAGGACAAAAGGAATGTTCGATTAGCAATCAACAAAGCACCGGGACACAGGGAGTATAAATGACGACCAGGACATAAGTAAAAAAAAAAAAAACTATCTATATATATAAAAATAAGTTGTCTGTGGATCTGTGGATCGTGGATCAGGTGACGTCACCTGAAAAAACTGGATCAGGTGACGTCAAAACTGAAAAAACTAAAAAAAGGCAAAAACTACAAAAAAAACTAAAAACTAATAAAAAAGCAAAAAAACTAAAAAAACTAAAAAAAAGGCAAAAACTACAAAAAAACTAAAAACTAATAAAAAAAATAAAAAAGCTAAAAAACTAAAAAAACTAAAAAAAGGTAAAAAACTAAAAAAACTAAAAACTAAAAAAAA
This sequence comes from Artemia franciscana, assembly GCF_032884065.1. NCBI lineage: Eukaryota > Metazoa > Arthropoda > Branchiopoda > Anostraca > Artemiidae > Artemia > Artemia franciscana. Next base: position 9,890,071 of record NC_088870.1, on the reverse strand, counting down.
ACTAAAAAAGGTAAAAACTAAAAGAACTAAAAAAGAAAAAAATAAATGACGACACTCAAAGAGAAAGCGACCAGGACAAAAGGAATGTTCGATTAGCAATCAACAAAGCACCGGGACACAGGGAGTATAAATGACGACCAGGACACAAGTAAAAAAAAAAATTAACAAAACTAAAAAGAAGGTAAAAACTACAAAAAAACTAAAAAGAAAAAAAAACTAAAAACTAATAAAAAAACTAAAAAATCTAAAAATCTAAATAAACTAAAAAAGAAAAAAAAAGGAAAAAAATAAAGGAGAAAAACAAAACTAAAAAACGAATGTATATACAGACCGGTACACCGGGATACAAATGACGACCGGGACACAGGGAATATAAATAACGACCGGGACACAGGGACACAACTACAACGAGGACACCGGGGGAAACAGGGGGATATAAATGACGACCAGGACAAAAGGAATGTTCGATTAGCAATCAACAAAGCACCGGGACACAGGGAGTATAAATGACGACCAGGACACAAGTAAAAAAAAAAATTAACAAAACTAAAAAGAAGGTAAAAACTACAAAAAAACTAAAAAGAAAAAAAAACTAAAAACTAATAAAAAAACTAAAAAATCTAAAAATCTAAATAAACTAAAAAAGAAAAAAAAAGGAAAAAAATAAAGGAGAAAAACAAAACTAAAAAACGAATGTATATACAGACCGGTACACCGGGATACAAATGACGACCGGGACACAGGGAATATAAATAACGACCGGGACACAGGGACACAACTACAACGAGGACACCGGGGGAAACAGGGGGATATAAATGACGACCGGGACAAAAAAACTAAAAAGAAATAAAAACTAAAAACTAATAAAAAAACTAAAAAATCTAAAAATCTAAATAAGCTAAAAAAGAAAAAAAAAGGAAAAAAATAAAGGAGAAAAACAAAACTAAAAAACGAATGTATATACAGACCGGGACACCGGGATACAAATGATGACCGGGACCCGGGACACAGGGAATATAAATGACGACCGGGACACAGGGACACAACTACAACGGGGACACCGGGGGAAACAGGGGGATAACCTGACAATCTATTTATATGCAAAGACAATGGGACAGCAAAGAATGTTGTATATTCGCAAGTTTTACGTAGTTAAAACCATATATATATATATATCTATATTCACAGGTGGGACATAGGGACACAACTACAATGGCGCGTAACTATTATGGCGCGTAACGACTTACGCGCGCGGGGGGGCTTGGGGGGGCGCGAAGCGCCCCCACCAACTAGGTGTTGGGGTGGCGCGAAGCGCCACCCCAACAGCTAGTATCTATATATATAAAAATAAGTTGTCTGTCTGTGGATGGATGGATGGATGTGTCAGGTGACGTCACCTGAAAAAACTGGATTAGGTGACGTCAAAACTGAAAAAACTAAAAAAAGGCAAAAACTACAAAAAAAACTAAAAACTAATAAAAAAAATAAAAAAGCTAAAAAACTAAAAAAACTATAAAGGTAAAAACCAATAAAAAACTAAAAAAAAAACTGAAAAAACTAAAAAAAGGCAAAAACTACAAAAAAAAACTAAAAACTAATAAAAAAAGTAAAAAAGCTAAAAAACTAAAAAAACTAAAAAAACTAAAAAAAGGTAAAAAACTAAAAAAAATAAAAAATAAAAAAAAACTAAAAAAAAGGAAAAAACTGAAAATAAGCTAAAATAAAGATAAAAACCAATAAAAAACTAAAAAAAAAAGGAAAAAACTAATAAATGACGACACTCAAAGAGAAAGCGACCAGGACAAAAGGAATGTTCGATTAGCAATCAACAAAGCACCGGGACACAGGGAGTATAAATGACGACCAGGACATAAGTAAAAAAAAAAAAACTATCTATATATATAAAAATAAGTTGTCTGTGGATCTGTGGATCGTGGATCAGGTGACGTCACCTGAAAAAACTGGATCAGGTGACGTCAAAACTGAAAAAACTAAAAAAAGGCAAAAACTACAAAAAAAACTAAAAACTAATAAAAAAGCTAAAAACTAAAAAAACTAAAAAAAAGGCAAAAACTACAAAAAAACTAAAAACTAATAAAAAAATAAAAAAGCTAAAAAACTAAAAAAACTAAAAAAAGGTAAAAAACTAAAAAAACTAAAAACTAAAAAAAAACTAAAAAAGGTAAAAACTAAAAGAACTAAAAAAGAAAAAAATAAATGACGACACTCAAAGAGAAAGCGACCAGGACAAAAGGAATGTTCGATTAGCAATCAACAAAGCACCGGGACACAGGGAGTATAAATGACGACCAGGACACAAGTAAAAAAAAAAATTAACAAAACTAAAAAGAAGGTAAAAACTACAAAAAAACTAAAAAGAAAAAAAAACTAAAAACTAATAAAAAAACTAAAAAATCTAAAAATCTAAATAAACTAAAAAAGAAAAAAAAAGGAAAAAAATAAAGGAGAAAAACAAAACTAAAAAACGAATGTATATACAGACCGGTACACCGGGATACAAATGACGACCGGGACACAGGGAATATAAATAACGACCGGGACACAGGGACACAACTACAACGAGGACACCGGGGGAAACAGGGGGATATAAATGACGACCGGGACAAAAAAACTAAAAAGAAATAAAAACTAAAAACTAATAAAAAAAACTAAAAAATCTAAAAATCTAAATAAGCTAAAAAAGAAAAAAAAAGGAAAAAAATAAAGGAGAAAAACAAAACTAAAAAACGAATGTATATACAGACCGGGACACCGGGATACAAATGATGACCGGGACCCGGGACACAGGGAATATAAATGACGACCGGGACACAGGGACACAACTACAACGGGGACACCGGGGGAAACAGGGGGATAACCTGACAATCTATTTATATGCAAAGACAATGGGACAGCAAAGAATGTTGTATATTCGCAAGTTTTACGTAGTTAAAACCATATATATATATATATATCTATATTCACAGGTGGGACATAGGGACACAACTACAATGGCGCGTAACTATTATGGCGCGTAACGACTTACGCGCGCGGGGGGGCTTGGGGGGGGCGCGAAGCGCCCCCACCAACTAGGTGTTGGGGTGGCGCGAAGCGCCACCCCAACAGCTAGTATATATATATATATATATATATATATATATATATATATATATATATATATATATATATATATATATATATATATATATATATATATATATATATATATATATATATATATATATATATATATATATATATATATATATATATATATATATATATATATATATATATATATATATATATATATATATATATATATATATATATA